>NW_027526203.1:436451826-436478090 GCF_048455015.1 Haemaphysalis longicornis | reverse complement strand
GGTAATGTGACGACAAAAGAAGCGCTTGGATAATGTCAGGTTTTGATTGAATGCAAATAGAATGAAGAAGTAAAAACGGAGACACCGACAAAAGGAAACTGTTAAAAATTTTAGACTTTAAAAACAACAAACGCTACTGAAGCCTTGTTCACAAACTTGTGATAAGGATTGTGATCAAGGATTCAGTTAGGAAGCCGAAGCGTCTTGTTTGTTGTTTTTAATGTATTTAATGTTTCTAACAGTTTCTTTTGGTCGGTGTCGCCGTTTTTGCTTCATCATGTCACCCGAACAGACGGGCTTCCGTCAAACCCTCGACCTGTTTAAACAAAATGAAGACACAAAAATACAAACGAAGGGACGTGCAGTTTACTCCAGATAATGGAAATTCAGTAATGCCGTGGTCTCACCACATTTAGGGCACGCGATGGTCACACATTATTATTAAACCTCAGCGATGCCGTTATTTAGTGCCCATATTACTGAATTTCTACATTGCCACGTTTTAGTTTATGTTTTGCGTACTCGTTATCTTTAAACATGACTTTACGTGTATTATTTGAATGCACAGTTGTAAATATAGCCAGCCTTGAAGCGGTGTTTGCAGAGCGAAAGGCACGAAAAGTAATTGTCGAAAGAAATCGTACAATACCGTGCCCGTAGACTCTAGAAGAAGTTCGCGAATGCGCTTCCCCACAATACACAGCGAAAAACAATCACTGCGATCAAAGCGGTCAAATAGGCCGATGACGACACTTCGCGTATGACGCGTATGATTTGACTCGATAAATGCGCTGTGACATCGCGCAACTCAAGCACGCCGATTTGCATACGCGATGTCACAGCATAGATCGCATTTTTGAGTCAAATCAAATGTCTTGTCACTTTAGTTGCAAAAGCTGCTCCTGGGGGGCGCCACGATTTGTCATTCAAGTGCAGAGTGGCAAAGCAGATCCACGGACATTTTTGAGAGTCTCGGCGTCAAATCACCCGTCGCTATGAGAGCGCGTACTCCGATTTCCTCCACGATTCAGTCGTTTACATGGTTAAAAAAAATATCTATAAAATTATTGGTTCCTTTCTATTGGTAAGGGTACATTGCGGGTAGTCCAACATTCAGAGCGTTTGTTCAATACGCGGCGTCAGGTGACAAGTCGTTTAACGTGTTTAACGGGCCAAGCAACGTAAAACTGATTATACGTCAATCTGCGGGGGCACCTGTCAACGTCGTTAAACTTCAAGCCATTCATGAGCACTAACTAGTTACTAATAACACGTTACCAGTAACTAGTTATTTTTTTCAGTAACTTGTAACTGTAACTAGTTACTTTTAAGTTGGAGGAACTTGTAACTGTAACACTGTTATGTTTTTTACGCAGTAACTGTAACTTGAAGTACCGTTACACTTCCTTCCTTTTGTATAAAAAAATGTCCTACAGCACCATTCGTCTGAGGCTGACGAACAAATCGCGCTTTCCACTTTTTCGAACTTTTTTCTTCGCCATATCCTCTCCACCTTTTACCTTTCCACAACGTGGCTCCCCCGCAGTTTAGGAGAGAATGTCGCTAAGAGGATTGAATTCCCTACAGCAGACCCATGTTGGAGGTGGGTTCTAAGGCGATTTCTTAAAACTTTTCCTTCGTGTTCACTGAAGCGGGAACAAAAAGTAAAAAAAAAAAAGAAACCGGCAATAATAACTCCGCCAGGAAGGGAGCTTGGGCCAACCCTGCAGAGAAAGACGACCGCAGAGGGGCCCACGGAGAACAGGGCACCCACGATGACACCAAGGGCGCATCAACAAAAAAAGTTGATGCAACAAAATGAGGCGTCCGCAAAGATTGTTGGTGTTGGCCTTGAGTGTACCCCCTTTTAGGTTTCCTTGGTCTAGGGTTTTACCGCGTGCAATTTTGACTACCCGCATGCCTTCGTACGTGCCTATTACAAAAACTCTTATCAATGAGTTTTTTTATCTATTATTTAGTTTTATCAGTAACAAAAAAGTAACGAGGTTACGTTTTTCACAGTAACTGTAACTGTAACAAGTTACTTTTGCACACTCCATAACTGTAACTGTAACAGAGTTACTTTTTTAGCTTAGGTAGCTGTGACTGTAGCACTGCTACTTTTTACTGGTAACGTGCCCATGACTGCCTCAAGCGCTGGCATATACACCTCCGCGGGTACACGTGCGACACGTAGCAGCCAGTGGCAGATTTAGGAACTGTTTTGCTACTATGTCAGACGCCAGACGGAGGCCTTTTTCTTTCAACGGGCCATAGAACGCTTTCGCATCAAAAGAGCCCGCTTGCTTCCTCCCTGTGTGCACCCGTCGTTCGCGCTGCGCTTAATCGTGATTCCTACTTAATTAAGCCCCAGCTTTGCCATCACTGAGGCCGCAACGTGCAGATTTAGCGGTGGAGTGCATTGCTTGCACATAGATTTGGGCCGACTTACCCATCGGACAGAGGTGGTTGAGAAAGGCATCGTGGTTTTATTCTGAAAGGCCGACAAGAAGTAGCAGTAATGGCCCGCGTCTTGTCATAAGCTCCCCCCTTGCGCATGCAATGCTTACACGGTTGGTGTGGTTGATTATAGACGACTGTGGTTGATCAAAAAAAAAAAAAAATCGGGCGAACCTTTCTCGTTTTTGGTCGAGGCAGGACTAAAGTATGAAAGGCTTTGGGCTCGTTATCAGGAATAGCATACGGAGAAAATACAAGCCGTTGATTTTGAAACAATCAAATCCACTTACCGTTAAAGGAGGTAATTTGGGGGCAAAGTCAAATCAGAAGCCATATCGATGGCCGTTTTTTACGTATGGAGGGAAGTTTTGCAATGGACAGACTAATGCCAAGCACGTGAGCACGAAATTGAGGAATTGGGCGGAGTCATCTCGCATGAAGCAGCAATTGGTACGACTAGCAGCGCACTGTGCCGCGTTCACGAGGAGTCCATCTGGAAGTTGTAGGGGCGAGGAATCGTTTGGCGTCGCCAACAATGTGCTGGCTTTCTGCGGTGCATAGTGAACGTAACCTCATACTTTTTGCCTCCACGAGCACCCATTGATACACGCAATCACGAAGTCTGCGGAGAAGTTTCGTCGGCGCCTGTTGTAGCCTACGGGCGCCCTCTGAGCTTAAAAGTACAATAGATGTGCGTAATTTCTGTAGCGAATAGTGGAACCTTAGTGACAGATGCGTTCTTCGAACGGATAATCGTGTCGTATCATGATGGGGCACTGGGCGCCAAAGCAATGCGTGTCGACGTGTTCTCAATCTTTCTGCCACATACAACAGAAAATTTTTCTTGTAAAAAAATTGTGCAGAAATTCAGATAATTGTCTGCTAATGCGTAGCATTCTTATGCCGCTTGTCTAGAGTGGGAGTTCCTCACAGGCAAATTTTGGGTTTTTCGAAGTCGTGTCCGACCAATTATATCCATTTACGCTAATATAACGATTACAGGTGGAACTTTCGCGAAATCTGCATTATTGTGGAAATGCAGGGCGTTGCACGTTTCGCCATTTTCCGTAATTTCTTTATTCTCCATTTTCCGTAATCTCTTTAAATTTTTCTTATTTCTTGAGTTTTTCAAAATTTCGTTCGACCAATTATCCCCATTTACGCAATTATAACGATTACAGGGGGAACCTTCGTGAAATCTACATTTTTGTGTAAATTCAGGGCGTTACACCGTTCGCCATTTACCCTATTTTTTATATTTGTCTTATTTTCTGTTATTCAAACTTTTGTTCGACCAATTATCTCCATTTACGCTATTATAACGATTACAGGGGAAACTTCCGCGATATCTGCATTTTTGTGGAAATGCAGGGTGTTACGCGGACCAGGCTGCGGGGGTACTGGGCAGAGAATGCTACGCATTAAAAGTTTTAGTATTAGCGGAATAATATCACTTGAGACTCCATATAAACTGCGATTTTCCGTCTGCGACAGCACCTGTTAAATCATTTCTATGTCAGTTAAAGCGACGCTGCAACACCTCCGATGAACGCTTTCACTGTTTCTTTTCGAAAAAGATTTTGAAAAATGTTGAAGAAAGTGTTGCAGGGTCCCTTTAATGTCCAAACTTGGTATCCCGTACTATATGCATACTTTATACTGCATCCACTTAACTGAATGCATAGTGTAGGCTTATTTGACCACCTGTATTTTTTCATCCTAAATGCTTTGTCCACTGGTATTTGGGTTTAGTACACTGTGGAACTAAGACCACAGCGGCCAAAACTCGAACCCACGACCTCGTGCACGGGAGCCTCATTCCAGAGCTGGCAAAGTTGGCGACTTGCCAATATCGCAGCGGTGCTTTACAGCAGCAGCAGTAGAACGGAACAACTGTCCGTGCTATATCGGGAACCACCGCTTCGTAACGAGCAAGAGTGTGCGCAGGTATCCAAAGCGCGCACAGGAGCCGGCTGTATTGTGTAGCAATGGCACGCTCCGCCCGCGGCGGGCAGCATCCGAACGGTGAACCAGAGTGGAGGCGATACCGAATAGCGCGCAAGCCGGAAGCGCGCCGTTGCATCAAACGGGGCGCACGACGTCATCGGAGCCCGTCGGTCCGCACAGTTCACCGGAGCGGTGCCGGGCTGCTGACGCACCTGGCCAGGGAAGCGCTGGCGCGGCTTTCCTGATCTGCCGCCGTTTCGTCTGTTTCCCGCGCACTCACGCACGTGGCGGCATAATAGACCAGAAAGGGCACATGTTCGCCGTGTTTGCTGCTGGCCTCCAGGAAAAAGGGGAAAAAATAAGACGCCAGACCACCCATGCTCCTTATTGCGAGTCACTCGGGCAGTGTGCATATCCCATGTATTTGTTTGTTTGTTTGTTTGTTTGTTTACAAGTATGAGTTTGGGGGCATTACGAAAGGAAGGCTGCCCCCACCCAGAGCTATAAGAACCTGCGCTTACGTAGTGGCCGTCGTTAGGGGATTCCGCCTTCAGAAGCCTGTGCGCGCTTATCCGCGATGAACAGTGGCATCACAGTGCCAGAAACCGGCTTGGTGTCCTTCATTGCACGACTGTTGTAGCTATCTGGCCGTATAAGCCACGCTAGAACGTGCAGTTTTTGCGCTTCAATATCTGTTTCACTTCTCTGGTGAATTGTATGAGATTCTTTATTACGTGAAGGCAGCGAAATAGTTGCACATGCTGTGAATGTCAGCGTGTAGCGTAGTACCGACGGGGTACAACACGCAGTGCTTCGCTTCTTTTTCATTTCCTTGACATTTTTATGAGCTGCTTCTCGCCTTGTATACTCGTGTACATGCGTAGTATGCTATGGAGGGGGGGGGCATTCGTCGAGACTCGCGAGTCCCCAAGTGCAGAAAAAGAGGCACCCCGCTCATGCGCGCTTTACAGCATACGAACGGAGCCATAACAGCACAAGGAAAAACCACCGGCTTGCGTCGTTAGGAGGAACCGCCTTTGTGGACGCGGCCGGCTCCCAACTACGTCGGCGACAAAGCTACGAAAATAACATGAAGGAGAAAACAAAAGAGAATAATGTCAAGCCTGACGGCAGCACCTGTTCCGTCATCACATTTATCAGCGCTGCTCACGGTTGCGCGTAAAAAGACAGCACCGTGTGCCAGACTCCGCGAAGCTTTGGGGAAGGCCGTCATGGAGCGTGCTGTGTGCGCAACGCCTATTTTGTTGGTGTGCGCGCTTGTGTGGCTCGGCCTGTCCAAGCGTTTTTATCTGCTAGCTTTTATGTGCGGCGAGAAGAATTTAGGGACTGCCAAGGCTGGACCACCGAAGTTCCTTGCTTCATAAAGTGCACCGAAATCTAGGCAGTTAACCGAACCCTCGGCGAGGAACAAGAGAAGGGAACGCAGTTGAGAGCGGAGGACGCGTTCATCGGCAGACATTTCAGTCGCCTCCCCCATCTCTCGAGCGAAAAATAAGCAGTAGCGATACTCTTGCATGCGTTTAATCTGCATTTCTACACCATGCGGTGGTCACGAAGCACTGATAACTATTCGCCATCTTGGTGCAGCAGTGTCGGGCTAGCTTCTGAAAGCAATTGAGTAAGCGCAAAATTGTCCGTATATCCTAATGGCAGATATCTGGGGAACGCTGCAAGATGTGCATTAATAATGCGTTAGGTGCTCAAAACACGCAGCATTGCATGTCCGTTTTGGAAAGGAAGGGTTTATGAGCAAAAAATCACCGCATTTCGCAATAGGCGAGATTACATCTCCCGGCTGAAGATGATTTGGTTGCTTCTGCCGGAACTTGGTGACAGCATGCGCTACCCTCCGCAGACTCATCCGCAGTTGTGGCTTTCCGGGTTAAGCGCTGTGCTGTTACATGCACGTACGAGGTCGCGATTGTGAGCTCCGAGAGCGTATACGGTATTTCTTATGGATGTTCAATACGTGGCGTCATTTTGGCGCGTGTAAAAGGTCACCCGGGGGTCCAAATTGATCTGTAGCCCTCACTACCATATGCGTCGTAGCCAGGCGTAGTTCAGGAACGTTTAGCTCCAATGTCGACCGTGCTTGAACACTATCTGATTCATTTAAAGCGAAAGCTTTCTTACCGGGACCGATGGCGTCCTGTCAGAGAACTAATGCATTTCCCCACAGACCGGCTGGTCTACTGAAAAACTTTGATAAGATCTCTGGACACATGGCGCATGCGTGAAACCATGCAGATTCCGTTGCGTAAAAACGGTTGCTTGAAAGTCGCAAAACACGAACGGTTCTAGATAAGACAATACACGCATTGACCACGAAGAAGGAGTACAATAGTATACCTTTATCTCGTAAACCGCGTATCGTTATACATTTGAATCGTTCGTAGGTCCATTTGCTTCGCGCGCGAAAATCGCAAGCATGGGTTCGACTGGGGTGCTTGAAAGTTTGACGATCGATTGGACGCACTTTCAGCTAAGATTGGACGCACTTCTAGGGAATCTTCTGACGCACATTTTACGCAATTTTGATGTGAGAAAGTTTTGCGCTTTCTGAACTTTCTTTAGGAAGGTATGGTGAAGTTTTTTCTTTTGAAGGGGGGGGGGGGGGGCTTTTTGCATTATTATTATTAATATTATTATTATTATTATTACGAGGGTTCGGCCAAATACCACACCGGGTTGTCTTATGCTGTTCTGGTGAACACGGCTTGCGTTCATGGGTTTAAAAGTATCTTTTGGCCTTACTGGGAGGACGCAACTATTGCCGCTACCAGTAATACTAAAGGAACCCCCAGTGAGAGTGACGATCAAGTGACGACCAGCAACCAGCAATGAGATTTTTGGCGCTTTTTTTTTTTAGATATAGTCAGTTGCAAAGTTGGTGGATAATTATCACCCGACCTCCACGCTCAGGGGAGTCTCAGTTTAACACTAGGCGCCGACGCGGCGGAAAAATGACACTTGCAGAATCTTGGGAACGGTTAGTGCGCGCGTGACGCATCGTACCGGGGTGCTCTAGTCGCTCTATGGGTGGTGTAGCGCTATAGCACAGTTAAGTGTAAAGCTACTCTACAAGTAACTCCAGAAAATTGTCGCGCCGTAAGAGAATCTCGAGTTTAGTGCTCACCCGTTCCGTGCCTCATTTTCATTCGGGCAGCCCACCCTTGTAGGACGATGCGAAGATAGCTGCATTTGTAGGTGCGTGGGCATTTCTATGCGTCTCAACGAGGAAACCAGTGTGTTCATCTGTAGCGCTTGATGTGTCGCACTTTCAACGCATGCGGAAATCCTGCTGATGATAACGGGCTTTCATATCAGCCTGCTTATATTGCCGCTTAAGAATGTCTTTAACAATGAATCTGTGTGTAGTAGTAAAGCCGACTCCAAAGGGGTTGGTATAGCATCGCATGGGGTTCTATGGAAGTATTTAATGTGAGCCACTAGAGTCTTCATCTTTTCGTTTAAGACCTATTAAAAAGCTCATAAAAATGTCTTGCCAGCAAAGCTTTTGTGTAGAATAGTGAAGCCGACTTTGACGGAAAAGCAGAGAGGGGAATATTGCCTAGGACAGTCACCACATGTAACAGAAAAAAAAGTATTTTGTGCCTAATAAGCTTTTTGTGCCAGCCCTAAGCAGCGCTAGTATTAAATCAAGAGTATAAAACATAGGTATATTAGTCCTTTTTGGTAAGATGACATGTCATCACCCCGTTACAAATGGGAAACCAATAGCAACCATCATCATCATCGTATACAACCTTTCGTAGGGATGATGGAATCCTTAGCAGGTATTTAATAAAAGGCTCTGGGGGGCTCCTGGTTTTGGCACAAAACTGCTTATAAATTACAGGCGCCAAAAAAAAAAAAAAAGAATGCCTTCCCCGCAATGCATGTTTGTGTAGTAGTGAAGCCAACCTCAAGGCTGCTCGGTATATAGCAGAGTGGCCTAAGTTAAACATGTATTCGACAATTTCCACGAGAGAATTTCGGCAACTTTTTTTTTGTTGAGCTTGTAATTTCCCTCGGCGTGGTTACATTACACGTTTAATATGTACATTTACGCGTACGCACACAGTTTCCTGTTAGGTTCCGCAGCACGCGCTGCACGGTAGTGGCTGCGCATCTTCGTTTGGGCCGACGTAAACAAGCGGAGGGAAGGACGAGCTTGTTGTCGGGCGCCCGTTCAACTGCGCGGACAGCAGAATACGCGGCCGCACACAGACGGCTCCCTGGGGCCGACTGGGCTATGGCTGTGCGGTGCGCCGCTCAGTGCGTGGTCTTCGGCGGACGCCTTAATTGGGCCGACTTGTGCGCGACGCTGCTTGCTGCTCGGATGCGCCTTATTTTCGTGGCGCGCTCCTCCTTTGCCGGACGTCGGCGCGGTTTTTATGGACACTGACGGGACGAATGGTCTGCTGACTGCTCAGCACAGCACCACTACTTTGCATCCCTGATGTGTGGACCATTCTTGCTAGTTAGAAAAGGGTTGGTCCCCGGATTGGCTCCTATATTCTTATTTTGTCTGACACTTTCTCCTTTAGGCCTGTCTATCTTGAAAAGTGAGAGAGAGAGAGAGAGAGAGAGAGAGAGAGAGAGAGAGAGAGAGAGAGAGAGAGAGAGAGAGAGAGAGAGAGAGAGAGAGAGAGAGAGAGAGAGAGAGAGAGAGAGAGAGAGAGAGAGAGAGAGAGAGAGAGAGAGAGAGAGAGAGAGACTTTATTAGCAGTTGAAGCGAGTACATTTGTTGACGAAGTGTAGGCGGAAAAATGACTGGTGATATCCTCGAAAAACTGAAGACTGTAATGTTGCAGACGATGTGCTAGAATGCGGAAGTTTGTGGAGACGTCTTAGTTGCACTGCCTGCTAGCCCAGTAGATGTAAAGATAGCCCGATTTAATTTGGTGAGAAATTGCCATTGCGACAAACGTGTATAGTTATCACGCCACAGGCTTAAATTTTACTACAGTTACTTTTTATGCTTACTTTTGTACGTCAAAGCTATCGATGGCAGCTTGAGGTCAGTTAAACTTATGGCTGCAGGGAGGGCGCGATAGAACGAATCATGACGTGTCATACATGAACAGACGAAAATGATTGCACGAACGTGATGACATGTATGATATAATTAAAAAAAACATGGCTACAAACCTTATAATCTTTTATACTCTAAAGCAGGCAAACATGGGACAATTTAAAAACAGACGAATAACTCGGATGAAGTAAGGAATGATTGGAATGAAGACTAGGGAATAGGCGAGACAAGTAAATGGTCGCGAATGTCTGAGGGGATGGAAGCTTCGTTGGGTGTCGGTGCAGTACGGCCAGTTTAGTGGGGACAGAACGACCAGTTGGGTTAGTGCGAGACAGCTGACTTTCTGCGCTTCGATTGATTCGGGGAGGGTGTTGTGAAGGCCAAGCAGGAGTAGGTTAGCTGTAGGCGAAAAAGCTGGGAGGGCGATTTTTTACGATTTCGAGTTGGGGGCATCTAGTTCGGAATTCTCCTTCGGCTTGAGTTTAACGTAGGGGGTGCCCTAGTTGATTCGGCTGAGTAGTAAGGCTTGTACTAGCCGGCACGTGTCTAGTTTGCGGAGGCTGTGACGTTGGGAGCAAGGTCTTGGGATGAGATGCGTGAGTTGGCTGACTTGACTGCGGTAACGTGCAGTTGCGGAAAAAGGGCAGTCCCCGACCGCCTTCGTGGAAAGTGACGCCGAGTATGCGAAGTGTGGTCACTAGCGGGAGGCGAGGGGAGGCTGACGTGATGGTCGAATTAACAAGAAAATTCGGAACCCGAGTTTTAATTTGGGAAATTCGTAAAATGGAGGTTCAACATCTATATAGCAACATGTACTACCCTCAAGCGCAGCATACAATTACATTACATAAATACCCAAGAAAGTGTAGGGGAGCGCAGCCTCCCCTGTAGCATAGTTGGTATGGCATCATACCGGTATTATGAATGTCGTGGGTTCTGGGCCCACCCGGGGAACATGTATATCCTCCACTTTCTTTTTTTTTTTCCAGGTAAGTCAGTAAATCTAATTCAACACGCGAAAATGATGACACTTCCCCTATTTCTTCCTTGGCGTTCCTGACTGCTGACTTAGAGAGAGAGAGGGGGTGCAGGGGGAAGACAGCCGTCAAGAATTCCGCGGAGGGCATAAGGGAAGTAGTTCGTCATTTTGCTGTATAAGGACACAAATTTTGCGCATGATCGAAAGAAAGAAAGAAAGAACGAAAAAAGAAAGAGAGAGAAAGAAAGAAAGAAAGAAAGAAAGAGAGAAAGAAAGAAAAGAAAGAAAGAAAGAAAGAAAGAAAGAAAGAAGTGGAGAAAACGTGCTCTCAGGTTTGGTACCCACCTTGAGCGCACGTTTTTATTCAATTTCGCTTTTTTTTTTCGAACATTTACAATATTCAAAAATATGCCTATTCAAGTGCGAGTTGCTTCATAGTTCTCGCAAGCCCTACAACATAAATTAACGTTTTGAGTATTTCCACCTACCTTTTTAATAGGTTATTCAGAACAGTATTAATAGTTACTTAGAAATATTTACTTTTTAAATAGAGTGCCTTCGAAGATTCATTTTGAGCAGTCACGTAGCTGGAGCAAAAAAACGTGTTTTGACATCTCCATACACGTTTTTGAAAGCAGCTCTAAAACATGTATTTCGTCCTTGTGCGCTATAAGGTATGAAACAATAAAGCACCTTTGTTAGTGATAAGTACGGTTGGTGCAACTAAACACGCTATTTTGTCACGTCATTGAATCGAGATTTTTAACTGACTGGATTGCTCAGGTGGATATAGTATTAGTGTGCGGGTGCGTGTTTGCGTTCCTTTCGTTGCTTACAGCCCAAATCAACCGCGCGCTTCCTTGTCGCTCCTGTCTCCTCTCCAGGCATTCCGGCGCGCGTGTGTAGCTGGCCCCCGCTGTAAGGCTAGCCGCTGCACTTTCAGGGGGCTCACAGCTGCGGCCGTTTCTTCTTCCCCTAAATGCGCTCAGCCCCCGTTCTGATTGACCACTGGATTGCGAGGGGCGCCACCCCCCTCCGCTGTCCTGTCCTATCTCAGCTGAAACGTCCCAGAGCAGCGCGCCGCGCACTTGCACCAGCCCGAGTTGAATCAAGAAGGGACGATTGGTCCCCCACTGCCGGTCAGCATTAGGCCCCCGTTCGCTGCAGGCCCGGCGTGAGGGGGCGCACCGCAGTCGCACCCGCCCGGTCTGTTTCGCCCCGCCGTTCGAAGAAATCGAAATGATCGGCGCAGAGGCGTTCGATCAATCTGGCTGGTTGTGCGTTGGCACACAGAATTCCCGCGTTCGATCACGCCTGCCACCCGCTCTTCTCCGGCTTCACACCACCTCCGGGTTTCACACGGGCCGGCCCTGCCGGAAAAAAAAAAAAAAAAAAAACGATCAGGCTCTCCTTCGTCGCAAATTTTGCACCTGCGTGCCTGACTGCCATTGTGCGCACTCTTGTTCTGCTGCTGTTAAGCACTGCACCACTCTGCGTACCACGAGCACGGAAGTACAGCACGAAGCGTGATTCGGTGGTTCCATGCCATGGAGCGTGCGTGGTCGCATGCTTGCTTTGAGGTGGCCAGGGGTCAGGCGTCGCCGCTGGCACTCACTCGAGATTCCCTTCCTTTCCGGAACGCTGTTGGCTTTGATGGCTACTAAACAGCACGCTTTTAGGATAATGCAGTGGCGTTTAGAGCATTCCAGTTTTCTTTTTTCAACTTCCACTCTCCTCGCGCATGTCTTAGCGATCAGCGCGTTAAATGATCATGAAAGTTCGACTGAATTCGTTTCGTATTACGAGACCCATATTCTTCCACTGATCACATGATTTCTTACGAAGTATTTTTCTCTGTAATGTGGCTTCCGGGTAGCCTTCGCTCACTGAAAAAATCCCGCTTCCCTGGCGCCGACGGCAACGCGAGGTAGGCGCAGAGGTGGCACCTTGAACCTACCCTGACTCCAGCTGCACCTTCTTTGTTCGACGTGAAATGCGGGCACACCTGCCCGCTGAGAACAACCCAGCTGGTGTTCGGTAGAGGCAATAGACCTCCGCTGCGGCCCTACTGAGCTTCGCAAGCGAAAACTGGCGCGGGGCTATTTTACGACGTCGCGCCATATCTGGGGGCGGATCGAATCGGCGCTGGATGTCTTGCCTTTTTTCAATTTTATGTCCTTTTTTGACGTTTTTTTTTTGTTGCCGTTGTTTTGTTTCCGGTTCGCCGACAAGCTGTCAGCCATAAGTTATGAGTACATAAAAATGAGGTATTTCTTTACGTGTTGTATACCTGCTTTCGATCTTACTGCCACGGCTTTCTGAAGGTTGATAAAAAAGTTGCAGCACAGATTGCCGTAGTACACTTATGTGCTCGGATGCTATAGTGAGCCATACACTTTTCCTTACGTTTACTGTCGTACCTCACTATTGTACTCTGTCGCTTTCGGTAGTGTACTGTTAACTAGGAGAAATAACGTTCCGCACTGAACGTGATGGGTTAACAGCGACAAACGTGACGCTGCGAATCGGTATCGACAACATCGCTGAGCGGACCTGGGTCTGGAAGGAAAGACTTGTGGTGGATTACTGTTCACTGCGTTGCGAGAGGTGAAGAGCGTCTCGTTGGAGCAGCCGTCGTCGCCATCATTCCCTTGTTCGCGGGCCCGTTTCGGAGCGTCCCCTTTAAGCGGTAATGACCGAAAGGCCCGTCAGTGTGTGTGTGCTAAAACTGAGCCCCGTCAACAGGATGCTGGGCGGTGGCGGCTCGACTGCAAATAAAATATGAACGAGCAATATTCCCCTGGGAATAACACGTTCGAAGAGGCACGCCCCTCCTCCTACGCGCCCATTCTTTTATCGTCTCGCCTTTCACAACGCCCCTCGTGGGCTCGTTTCTTCTTTGTTTCGTTTGCCCGGTGCCCGGCTAAGGCTCTCCCTGTCCACGTTTCTGGTTCCCGCCCCCATCAGATTCCCCCCACGTTTGCATTTGGAGGCACTTTTTCTCGGCGTGTCAATGGTATGGACTCCAGGATTGCCCATCGCTCATGTGCGCTTTGCAGCGGCTGATCGATGGAGCCCGCTGCTGGCGTGCCTCCGTGTTACGGCGGCCCCATTGGTCCGCACGAAAGCGAGAAGCGCAACAAAGTAGTGTTCGCAGCACCTCTGAGGCCCATCCAGCCGTTATTTGCCTTTTTTTACGGTTCGTACAGGTGAACGCGAAGTGGGTCGCTGCATTTAGCTTATAGGCGCTTGAGACCGTTTCTAACTGTGTCACGTGACGACTGTGTACAGTGAGCATGACTGGAAGAGACGCCGACACAAGCAGTGAAGCTCACGACGCGAGCATTGCCACTTGGCGTGTTTTTTTTTGCGTTTTTTTTTGTGCGTCTTCTTTAAGAGAATAACGTAGTTTTGCGCAGGAGGGACAAGCATTGCTTATGTATGTGGCACCCCTCTCTGTAGGCATTTTCATTTTTTCATTTCATTTCATTTCATTTATTTTACCCTCAAGGCCAGAGGCATTACAGAGGGGAGTGGGTTACAGACACAAAAGAACAGATAATACAATGCAGCAAAAAGGTAGTGTATAACAGGTCTATGTGGTTCCTAAAGTAACAATGTTAGCTGAAGTTATGCGAAACTGTTGATGGTTTTCAATGGCGGCGATTGGTCCGGGAAGGTGGTACCAGTCATATGCTGTGCGAGGCAAGAAAGTCTGAGAACAAGATTTTGTGCGACAGGACTTGATTGCAACTTTATGACGGTGATCAATGCGGACAGAAACATATGAAGGCGCAGAAACCAAGATGGAACGCAAGTAGGGATTGTGATAGTATATTCTATGAAATAAACAAAGACGAAAATACTGACGACAATGGGCGAGCTGGGGCAAATGCAAGGTATTTTTCATGGATGTTACGCTAGATGCTCTACTGTAATTGCCTGATATAAATCGCGCAGCGTTGTTTCGAACGAGTTCGAGAGATTTGATTAAAATTTCAATGCCAGGATCCCATATTGGTGCAGCGTATTCTAATTTAGATCTTACCAAGGATGTGTACAAAAGTGTCTTAAGGGAAATAGGAGCAGATGAAAAGTTACGGCGAAGGTATCCAAGCATGCGGTTGGCGTTGTTAATTATTTGTTCAATATGCAATGCCCATGAAAGCGACGACGTTATGTGAACCCCTAAGTAGCGATATGACGTTACGGCTTCGAGCGGGGCGTTGTTGAGATGATAAATGGCTGGAGAAGATGACATCCGTAAGACACGCATAGTTTTACATTTAGTAGTGTTTAGTTCCATGTGCCACTTCCTACACCATGCGGATACCGCGTCAATATCATTCTGAAGCATGTTAGTGTCGTAATCGTTGATTATTTCGCGAAAAATGACGCAATCATCGGCAAATAGGTTAATACTAGAAGAGACACAATCACGTAGACAATTAGTATAAATTAAAAAGAGAATGGGGCCTAATACCGAGCCTTGAGGCACGCCAAAGTGAACAGTGTTAGGAGATGATTCTTGGTAATTACACGTTACGTACTGTGAGCGGTTCAGAAGAAATTGTTCTATCCACAAAAAGGTGTTACTGTCTATGTTAAGTTGGCTAAGTTTGAAGAGAAGGGATTTATGGCATACTTTATCGAACGCTTTTGAAAAGTCAAGAAAAAGGCAATCTGCGCATGAACCACGGTCAGGAATGGTTGTTAAGTTTATGAGTGAAGCAAAGTAACTGCGTTTCGCAAGAGAAAGTCTTCCTGAAACCGTGCTGATAAGGCGAGAAAAAAAGAATTTGTTTCAAGAAAAGTTACTGAGTGGGAGTACAAGATATGTTCTAAGATTTTACATGGGATGCTGGTTAACGATATGGGTCGGTAATTGTTAGGCGAGTCTTTTTTACCGGACTTATGGATGGGCACCACCTTCCCGACCTTCCAGTCAGCAGGGACCGTGTGTCTGTCTAGTTACTGCTGAAAAATATGAGCCAATATAACCGAGGAATGCAATACAGTGTTCTTAAGAAATTTTGCAGTGATAAGGTCAGAGCCGGGACTTGATGACACTTTCAATGATTCAATAATTTTGGCAACACCTTGTGGATCAATTATGGCAGGGTTCATTGGCGGGTACTGATATTCGGTCTCACAGAAGGTAAATCGCGAGAAGAGGTTACAAAATTTTGAGAAAAAAACGCTGTTAAGTACGGATGGACAGTCAACATTCGGTATAGAATGTTGTGTTCATTGTGTTCATTGGGCCGTTGTCTACAGGCTGCTCGTCTGTCACAAGCGAGATAGCGGTGCAGAGTCTTATTCTGCATGATGACGGCCACAATCTAGCGGCGGAATAGCCGTTACTCTGCATTAGTTGAGTGCTTACCTGTAGGGAATTTAAAATAGTGAGTGGACGAATCGCTGTCTAGCACGATAAGATTGGGGTCGAACAACCTAAGTAAAATGAACGTAAAGGAAAATTGACTAAACTCGTCTTTACTTGACCATTTAAAAATGTTCGTTTGTCCCGTGCCTTGGCAGCACATCTGTACCAGTCATTCAGCCAAAGGGGAATCTTGCATGGAGCGTGACTTGCCAGCGCCACCTTTTTTTTTTTTTTTTTTTTGCACTCCAGTCCCGCTATACTATATACACACTGGCGGGGTGTTTGGCAGCGCTATTTTATTTTCTTGCAAAACTGAGCGATACTATGCCGGTGAAACGAGGCGTAGCCCAGGAGAGCAAATTGTGCATCGTAAACGAGCCTAGTGGGTTCCAAAATGCGGCCATATTTGCCTCCTTCAAACTACCTCTGCGGAGAAATCGTTGCGCGCTGCACTGTCGTGTTCAGCGTCACTATGAGCATCATGGCCACGGACCTTCTTTCCAAGACACTTCATTTCTCGTTTGATGTCGTCACTGGCTCAGAGTTAAAACTGCGCAAGACAAGCTGATTTTGTTCGCTCTCGCACTGTATGCCGATCAACATACCAGACTTGCAGCAGAGTATTTACGAGGTCTCAAATAATGCTCATAATTGGCTTGAATTGAACTGAAAGTTTATTTCTCACAGCCTGTACAGGTGTTGTACAACAGCTGTTGTGAGGGGAAAGTGGGAAAAAAGCTGCTTTACGGCAGCTTGACACAATCCCACCCTCCACAAACAAAATCAAGAACAAAACAAAAGCAGAACTAGTTGACAGATATCAACAGTTATCACATTTTGCTACAACCAACACAAAATCAATTGATTAGCTTCACTAGACATGCAAATAATTAACATGACAAATATCAATGCAAATAATATGGGTTACAAAGAATTGGCTTTAAAACAGTACGCTATATAGCAAAACACAAATGCAAGAAACATAACAGATGGCAACAGTTAGTTAAACATAGTTCTCAGCAATTTCTAGACGGACATTTTATACCGTCTTCTGTAATGTTAAAAGTGTTAAGCGTATGGGGAAGACTGTACTGAAGCATTTGTACGTCATAATTTGTACGCGGCTTTGGGATACGCCAATCATGAGATCTGGTTATTTTCTCGGATGTTTTTTTTTGCATAGATATTTTCTTTAATTTAGGTAAACCACGGCCATTTATGCCCAACCAATGCAGGTATGGAGCGCTGCCTGCTCCGGAAGTAACCATCATCCCGGATACCTAAGGAGGAAGGTTCAACCGTGCTAGGAAGGCTCTTAGGGTCACAAACAGCACTCCCTCACCAGAGCAGGATCTGGCCACCCACCCTGGTGTAGTAGTTGGCGCCCACCTCGCATGACTAACCAACTCTACTCTCAAAAACCCTTTACATGGCATTTATAGACTACGAGAAAGCGTTTGATTTCGTACCCACCGCAGCCGTTTTAGAAGCACTAAAAGACCAGGGAGTATGGGAAACCTACATGAGACTTATAGAAGACATATATAAGGGATGGACGGATAGGATAACCCTCCACAAGCACAGCGATAAATTTCCTATCCTAAATGGAATAAGACAGTGAGATACCATCTCTCCAAACTTATTCACAGCATGTCTGGAGGGGGTATTTAGAAAGCTAGACTGGGGAAACATAGGATTAAAGATAAACGGGGAATACTTGAGCCTCCATTTGAGGTTTGCGGACGACATAGTCTTGCTGAGTGAGAATGCAGGACACATGCAAACAATGCTTGAGGAAATACAATCAGAAAGCACGGCCGTGGGGCTAAAAATAAATATAAATCAATCTAAAGTAATCAGAAATAAGCATGCAAGAATGTCTTCTTCAGCATAGGAACCAAAACGCTAGAAGAAGTAACAATATAACTACCTCGGACAGATGGTTAGTGCTGACCCCAACCACGAGAAAGAAATCTGGCGCAGAATAGGTATGGGTTGGGGAGCACTCGGCAAGCACTCCCAAATATTCAAAAGTAAGCTACTTCTGTCACTCCAAAGCATACTGCCAGTGATGACATACGGAGCTGAAACTTCGCGCCTTACTAAACAACTATAAAGCAAGGTTAGATCGGCTCAACGGGCCATGGAACGAATAACGTCACGAATAACACTCAGGGACAAGAAACGAGCTACCTGGATCAGAGAAGAACTAGAGTTGACGATATCATAGTTCAAATAAAGAAAAAGAAATAGACTTGGGCTGGCCATGTAGCGAGACAAACCCACAACCGGTGGACAATTAGGGTAACAGACTGGATACCCAGAGATGGGTCTAGAAAAAGGGGGAGGCCATTAACCCGATGGAGGGATGAAATAGAGAAATCCGGAGGTAAACTGTGGACTCGAGTTGCGCAGGACAGGAGTGGTTGGAGGTCAGTGGGAGAGGCCTTCGTCCTGCGGTGGACCTGAGCGAGGTAATGATGATGAAACCACGACCTTCTGGAAAGGCGTGGTTTAACCACACTCCGCAAATATCGAACCGTATTTGCAACTCCAAGGACACATAATTAGCTGTCGCAAAACATGAACCCGTAAAGGAGCGTGCGTGGAATTATATTTCCTCTGCACCGACGCCACGTAACGAGATAAGTGGTGCACTACAGCTGTGCCAACAAAAGATTAACAAAGAGCTTATAAGTGAGAGAATCGTTCGTGCAGGGGCACGTGAAAACATACGAAGGTCGTACACCGATATGTACAAAGCAGAGCATCGTATTGGCGACGAAGTTGTATACCTGGCAATAGAGAGCTTGGAGTACAGTAATAATGAAGGTGACGGTCGGTGCTTGGGAGCCACGATAATAAATAGGACCGGAATTTGCTAGCTTTTTACACTATAGCTTTAGCGTTCTGTTGATAGCTGTCAACTGACAGCTGGTAGCTGGTATGCGCTACGTGGAGGTGTACTTAAATATTGTGTCCCATTTCCTGCCACAGGCTCTGCTTGGAGGTAGTGAGTATGTATGTGCAAATAAATAAATGTTGGACGGCAAATACCTTGCAAAATACTAGCAGGATGTTGTCATGTCTTTAACCATTGCCTAAAACACGCGAGGGGGTGTTAGCAACTGCCCTAGTTTAAAACTAGGCTTCTTAATATCGTTATTAGCAGTATGGCCCTGGTCATCACTGATCACAGGGGTGAATGTCAAGTCACTCGGAAGATGGCGATTTGGCTGTATTCATCGCTCGCTCTAACACCTCTCACTTCAATGAAAATAAACTTGCCCAGAACACTGCGGTAGACTGAGTTCGGCCCTTCCGGTGTAGCACCCCTCGACATAAGGGCTTTTACGTGCGCATGTTGGGCGGTTATTGTAATTCGTTGGTAGTTCAAAGATTCCCGACTGCTGCTGCGCGAAATTCATTTTTAGCTGTTTATTTCATCAACCTCGGCAGGTAGCCCAATTGTTCCGGCATATAAGCTTGCCCTTTACGCCTAAGTCCACGAGTCGCACGTTCTTTCCAGAGAGAACGTTTCGTTGATTGTGCGATCATTGGGTCAAGGGGGCGCAATGGATTAGGTCAGTTAGATGCCATCTCTCTCTCTCTCTCTCTCGGCCCATTGCGAAGACTGCCGTCCCTGGCAGCGTTTGACTCTGTACACCGGACAGGACTCATTTTGCCATACGGCCCGTCGAGGCCTCCGTGTCACTGTAGTAGCCCGCTCTTGTGTCCGGCGCAGAGTGGTGAAGACGACGTCCGAGGCAAGTGCGTACTCCTCGAGGTGACAGCCGTGGCGACAGCGTGGCACGAGGAGCCGCCCGGCGGGACTGAGTGGCGACAAACCCCCTGTTGGCTTGGAAACGGAGCGCTCCATGTCTGGCTTTAATTAACTCGTCTGCTGATGAGAGCCGTCCCCCGTTGCCCCACTGACCGCCGCTGCGACGCGACGAGCGGCCGCTTTATCGCCTCGTGGGCGGGAGCCCGAGCTGTAATGGTGGTAGGGAAAGCCCCTTCCGGGAGCAGCCCGTTGATGGCTCGAGTCGCGCGCCCCTGGCGATCGTATAGTTCGGACCGTCGCCTGCGAACTGATAGGCGCCCCCAAAGCCGGGTGGAGCGTTCTCCGCCGAGTTGTACGGCGAGTTCCCGGTACTGCCAAAGCCACGGGCTTGGAATGCGCTTCCGCAAGGTCACCCTTATGAGACAGCGCTGCTGTCTACCGTCTCCAAGAGCAGCTTGAGTACTCAAGAGACGGCAGGACTTCCTGACACACTACTTGCGCCTCTACGCACAACACGCAACGTACCTTAAACACGAGAGGCATTTATCTCGCCAGCGCGTATACGGCCAGACCTGATAGAGTTTGGGGACGAGGAGAAAACCATGCCCCGGTCTCACCCCCCTGCCTCTCGCATCAGTTGCGAGCATTCCACGACGCCCACGAATGCTGTACCATTTCGGAGCATATCGGAATGAAAAAAGCCGGGCCAGCTGTTCTCCTTTTTTTCTTGTTGCAACACGACTACTGCTTTTTTTTTTTTTAAACTGCCAAAACATCAGCGCGGGAACGTGTCTTTGTTTAATGGTACCATTGTTTTTGTGAAGTTCCAGGGCATAGACGAGTGTTGATCGCATATGAATGTCAAGAATACGGGGGTGACACGAAATTTCCTGAAAACATTAAAACGGAAATTTTATTATCCGTAATAATTTTTTCAATCGTGCCGTGATCGGCACAGTTTCTATGTCTCCATTGTATATCTCCGGATGCGATAGGAAGCTAAGACGTTGCGCTGAGCACGAAGACCGCGTTTGGTTACCGGCTTCAGTGGTTATTTTTATGAAAATAGCCGAGAAGCGAAACAGAAAATACACCTGTGTACAAAATTTCGGCGTTCGTTAACGATTCCCGAGTCCGAGTCGGAATAACTTTGTCCGCAGGCCGCCACTGCGCCTCTTAGCGCAAGTTTAGCCTCGTTATGGAAAATGCTAATGCGAACTTTGATAGATTGTTTATCCCCACATAAATATATATATATATATATATATATATAATAAGGTTAGTAGAGACAGAGACAAACGAGAAAGACGTAGAAAATAGAAATAAGTTTACTGACATTTCAGGGAGATGACTCCCTTTCTTCTGAGTAGAAAGAAAGGGAGTCCTCTCCCTGAAACGTCAGTAAACTTATTTGTATTTTCTACGTCTTTCTCGTTTGTCTCTGTCTCTACTAACCTTATTTTTTTCGCGCTCTGTGTGAGTTTTTATCTTACCAGACTATATATATATATATATATATATATATATATATATATATATATATATATATATATATATATATATATATTTTTTTTTTTTTTTTTGTGGCTGAGCACAATTCCGGCAGGCAGTTGCCTTCGGTGTCTTACCCCAATTTATTGTTTTCTATGTTCTAAAAAAACATAAAAAAACAAAAAGCATTGGTAACTTAAGAAGGAAGAACCATGGCTAACTGTTCTTTCGAAGGAAATGACGGGAAGATTGAATATTATCAAATGTGTAGGCGTACACACGCGCTCACTCCTCGATCACGACCCCCCTACCCGCCCACGTGGGGACACGCCATTGTTACGCTTGATGAGTATGATTCCGTCCCTCGTTTGGCGGGATGACGCAGCCTTGAGTTTTGATTTATTCGCTTTATCAAAACTCTTTTTGTTGTTTTCGAATGACCTTGTTAGCACAGACCTGCATAATGACGGGCGAGCTTGTGTGCAGTCGCATACAACGTGCAAGAAAAAAAAAGTGTAATAATTCTCTGCGTTTCACGCTTTTTTAGCATAGCTTATCGCTCATAAGTGGTTTGAGCTCATGGCAGCCAATGTATATGTAGATTTTGTCAGCCACCTAGAATCGCTGATTTCACAAAAAAGAGAGGAGAAAACGTGTCTTTTTTGTTTCTGCGCGAATGCTTCACTGATATCATCACCATCGTAACCAACCTAGTTATGTCCTTTGCCGGACGAAGTCCTCTTCCATATTCTTCTAACGGCTCCTATTATACGCTCTCCATGTCCATCCCATGCCTCCAAATGTTCGTATTTCCCATTCCTTCATCGCGTTAACG
Source organism: Haemaphysalis longicornis (assembly GCF_048455015.1). Lineage (NCBI taxonomy): Eukaryota > Metazoa > Arthropoda > Arachnida > Ixodida > Ixodidae > Haemaphysalis > Haemaphysalis longicornis. The sequence goes on along the minus strand of NW_027526203.1, from coordinate 436,456,149 downwards.
GTCTCCCCATAGTTCTAGTTCTGTCTCCCGGTATCCACACTGTTACCCTGATGGTCAACCGGTCGTCAATTCTTCGCGTTACATGCTCGGCCGAACGCCGCCTATTTCTGTTAAATGGAGCTGGGATATATTCCACCCGAGTTCGCTCTCCCATTAAAGACACCCGTTTTCTATCCCTAAGCGTTACTCCTATCGCTCTTTTTTTATGCCTCATTGGTCTGGTGTAAGCTCTCTTTCGAGATGTTTGGTAAGTCCCCAAGTTATCCCCAGGAGTGCGCATTGGTTGTATGCCTTTCTTTTTAGGACAGAGGCAGCCTACTGTTCACTACTTGAGAATGCTTGCCGAATGCACCTCCGCCCATATTCATTATCCGCCTGATTTGTATGCCAACGGTAATCTGCTGCATCTGGTTACTCGACAATGAAGACCTAACGGATCGAAGAACGATAGAAAATTATTCGCAACAGCGGTGGCCCACACCTTGAGCGAACAAAAATAAATCGTCATTAACAAGCTGTCAGAATGTTTCCGCAGTCTGAATGTGTCCTTAAGCGCTTGCTGGTTAAAAAAAATAGTTTTAAAGACGATAGTTTTCTTGGCCTACTTGAACGGGAGGATTTCGGTCGTCTGTCTCTGTCTGTCTGTCTGTCTGTCTGTCTGTCTGTCTGTCTGTCTGTCTGTCTGTCTGTCTGTCTGTCTGTCTGTCTGTCTGTCTGTCTGTCGGTCGTTTCAGCCAGCCGGCCAAAGTGAAACAGAAGCTGCCCAATAGGTTTGTATACCCACAGCCAAATCTAAACGTCTACGTCCGGTGGCAATGTTCATACTTGTCAACATTGTTGAACAAGAACAGGACGTTACCCAAATATAAGGCAGAAAATCAATACATAAGCGATATGGCTAAGGCATTGTGCTGCTGAGCGCGAGGTCGCGGGTTCAATTCCCGGCCGGGGCGGCCGCTTTTCTGATGGAGGCGAAAAGCAAAAACGCCCATGTGTACGAGATTTCGGCGCACGTTAAAGATCCCCAGGTGGTCAAAATTAATACGGAGCCCTCCACTACGGCGCGCCTCATCGCCTGCACTGCGTCGGCGCGTTAAACCCTACAATCAAGCAACCAATACATACGTGATATCTGCAGTGTTCCTTTGTAAAAAAATCATTGATGCTTGATTTTGCGATAGCAAATGAAATAGTACATCCACTGCAAAAAAAAAAAAATCACTCTGTCGCCTGCTGTAGCCCGCGCCACTATTGCTTCTGGTGGCATTTTAAGAAATCAAACGGCAACATTCACGAAAGGTTCCACTATATTGGTTCCACGTCCCGCTTGGAATGCACGTGGAGTAGGGCGACGTGGTTCTATAAACGTTGAAGTAGGGCGCCGCGATTCATGCGCGTCTCCGCCGTACGGCAGCGCTGGCATCGAGGCACCCGACCTGAAGCAGTGGAACGCGGTAAATTTAAATTGACTTGAGCAAACCTCTAGCATGTTTACCTTAGGGGGAGAACGACGTGAGATGAACAGCATGAAAGGTGAGCGGGAAAGCCAAGAGAGGCATTTACTTGCAAATGTCGACGAAAGATTATGGTCTTTTGTGGACATTTGCGACGAAAGGAGCTGATACGCAGCCATTTTTTTTCTGTGAATTTCTCTTTCTTTCTTTCGTTAGTTTAGGAATTAGAAGAGTTTTACGTATAAATAAATGTATGTTGTCTTGGGATGGAAATAAATATTTCCATTGAGATAACTAAAGAGCTGGTAAGGTTAGCTGATTTTGGAAAAACAAATAAATAACAAGCTAATTCTGCAGATAATGACGAAACGACATGCTTTTTAAGGAGCGAAACCGCAGGAATGTAATAGGCAAGAAACGAGGCTTCCACAACTTCGTTTGCCACCCCTCTTTTCGGGTGCCCAGCTTAGGTGCTTCATTGCCCACGGCTTCTTTCGCCCCGCTGAAGCGTTCCCTTCGTCCCTGAGCGTTTCGTACTGGGATCGTTTGTTACCTCCTCGTGGCTCCTGCGCCTGACGGTGTACCCGTCCCTTGTACGCGGACCACCCTTCTTCGTGTAACAACCGTTTGCCGCGTGTGCGGCCGCACTCTACCTGAATCGAAGATTGTAGGCCGCGTAATTGCACGTCGGCGTACACGAATCGATCCGTGCGCCGCGTTATCGATGTAACCATGGGCCAATGCTAGACGCTTCTCGTTGCGTGCTGGCTGTGTGTCAGACCGAAATAAAAGGCGCTGGAGATGGGCAGGGTGGTGTTCGTTGCGCTCACATCAAGGCGTTGCTTTCCACTGAGAATTTGTCGTAGGTAGGTTCACGTTAGAGGGAAATGATGCTTCAAATAAACTGCGGCCATGGATCATATATCTCCATATTATTCAGCGCACAGGATAGTTCAGGCATATTTCATATCCGAGAGTTCTCGCGTTCTTTTAATTAAGAATAGACGGTCGACTGGTTTTTTGCGATACCCAACGAAAATTAAAAAAGCGCGTTGAGAACATCGCCGAAGAGATGCAAGATATAAAAGCACGCTGTCCGAACGAATGCGAACGCGGGAGATTTGAATTGAATTGAACAAATCTCCATTGCCTTCATCAGGGGAGGAGGGAGAGGGCAGAAGAGCGTAAGGGGTGGGAAGAGGAGAGCGGAGAGAGAGTTTCGCGGCAGAGGTGGCAGAAGACGACATTCGCAGCGGAGCAAGCAGGAACACGCTGCCAATTTTTTTCTGATGGGGGCAAAAAGCGAAAACGCCCGTGTGTATTTTATACTTCGATCACTTCACTTAGATATTGGACTTCAGTGTAAAGGGAAAAAAAAACACGTGTGGGTTGTGGTTTCGCTCTGCTAACATTGCACGTGAATTACAAAACGCTGCGCCTAAGAAGGCAAATCTGGTGAATAAGGAGTAGCGGCATACGATTTGTCTGTTAAATGGGACCAGCGCTGGGACCTTGCGCCATGCAAAGCATCATAGTCGCATTGCGCGTACACCACAAAAAATTACCGCGGGTCTGCTTCTCCACAATGCACTTTCAGCACCATTAACAGTGATCAAATAGGCTTTTTATGCTCCCAGAATTATGATCCAACTGTGCAAAAGGGATGTTTTTGCAATGCGTGGTGCCACTTTCAAGTCATATGCTGGGTTTCGCAATTCGCGAAATTTGTTCCCTTGGACGCAACGATTGCTCATTCCTAGGTTTTGTTCGAAGCGTGATGTAATTGCGCCAAGCACACATCGAGTCAGATGGTACGAAATGGCCTCATAACTCGCCTTCTTTGCGCCTTGGATCACAATCATCGCCCATTCAGCTGCGTTGTGGTGAAGCAGACTCACAGCTGTTTTGAGGACTGGCGACTCCTTGACGGAAAACTTGCTTTCGTGCCTACCGTGGCCTACAACATGCGAGCGGGTGCCGCAGTGGGCTCGCAGGCAGAGGGATCGCAGTTCTTGCATAAGCGGGCACCCCCTGCATATTCTTGTTTAGTATCGCTTGTTCCATGCGCCCTCCTTCTACTAAATAATGTTTGCCTGCTGTCTCATCGACGTGTGAATGAGGTAGCGACCACTTTATCACAGGTAATGCGGTTGGGTTTGTTTATCATAAAGGATTTTCTCCGCAACGTGTGCGCGTCAATGAGGGGATATGACTTAATGTTTCGCTACAGTGATATGGCGGTTAAAACACACCACAATGGCCAGACATCGTTGGTAAAGAAAAACACGCGGTGGTGTTCAGGGATTTGGTAACAGCAGAACCATTCGCCTTTTCACTCGAACACACAATGCTGACCGGCATCATGTAGAGTGTAACGATGAAGTGGACTCCGGCAGGCGCTGGCACGTTGTAGATTATAGCAACAGTACATTTAAGCGAAGCAGATTGGAAATAACATTCGGCATGATTGAACTAATCCCTGAATCAACCAATGAATAAGCCGATGAGCAGAAGGTTTTGTTGGGAAAAACCTGTCCACCCCCCCCTCCCTTTTTTTTTCTTTTCGCGCAATTTTAGGCCGGACTCGGTGTGATCAGGGGTTAAAAATAAGCTTAGCATTGCGTGGGAACTTTTATTTCTGTTTGTGATTGTTATACACGTTTCGGAAATGTAGGCATTCCTATTGTCATAATCACCATCGTCAGCATCAGCAGCCTATTTATATCTGCAGCAGGACAAAAGCCACTTTCATAGGCTTTGTACCGCTTCTGTGCTGCGCTGTGTGAATCCATTCTTTGCCACAGGACTTTCTCGATGTTATCCCTACATTGAGTTAGCCTGCTCCTAACTGCTCTGCTACTCTTCTACT
>NW_027526203.1:436416933-436451726 GCF_048455015.1 Haemaphysalis longicornis | reverse complement strand
AGCTTCGTTGGGTGTCGGTGCAGTACGGCCAGTTTAGTGGGGACAGAACGACCAGTTGGGTTAGTGCGAGACAGCTGACTTTCTGCGCTTCGATTGATTCGGGGAGGGTGTTGTGAAGGCCAAGCGGAGTAGGTTAGCTGTAGGCGAAAAAGCTGGGAGGGCGATTTTTTACGATTTCGAGTTGGGGCATCTAGTTAGGAATGCTCCTTCGGCTTGAGGTTGGCGTAGGGGGTGCCCTAGTTGATTCGGCTGAGTAGTAAGGCTTGTACTAGCCGGCACGTGTCTAGTTTGCGGAGGCTGTGACGTTGGGAGCAAAGTCTTGGGATGAGATGCGTGAGTTGGCTGACTTGACTGCCGTAACGTGCAGTTGCAAAAAAAAGGGCAGTCCCCGACCGCCTTCGGGGAAAGTGACGCCGAGTATGCGAAGTGCGGTCACTAGCGGGAGGCGAGGGGAGGGCGACGTGATGGTCGAATTAACAAGAAAATTCGGAACCCGAGTTTTAATTTGGGAAATTCGTAAAATGGAGGTTCAACATCTATATATCAACATGTACTACCCTCAAGCGCAGCATACAATTACATTACATAAATACCCAAGAAAGTGTAGGCGAGCGCAGCCTCCCCTGTAGCATAGTTGGTATGGCATCATACCGGTATTATGAATGTCGTGGGTTCTGGGCCCACCCGGGGAACATGTATATCCTCCACTTTCTTTTTTTTTTTCCAGGTAAGTCAGTAAATCTAATTCAACACGCAAAAATGATGACACTTCCCCTATTTCTTCCTTGGCGTTCCTGACTGCTGACTTAGAGAGAGAGAGGGGGTGCAGGGGGAAGACAGCCGTCAAGAATTCCGCGGAGGGCATAAGGGAAGTAGTTCGTCATTTTGCTGTATAAGGACACAAATTTTGCGCATGATCGAAAGAAAGAAAGAAAGAAAGAACGAAAAAAGAAAGAGAGGGGAAGAAAGAAAGAAAGAAAGAAAGAGGAGAAAGAAAGAAAAGAAAGAAAGAAAGAAAGAAAGAAAGAAAGAAAGAAAGAAAGAAAGAAGTGGAGAGAACGTGCTCTCAGGTTTGGTACCCACCTTGAGCGCACGTTTTTATTCAATTTCGCTTTTTTTTTTTTCGAACATTTACAATATTCAAAAATATGCCTATTCAAGTGCGAGTTGATTCATAGTTCTCGCAAGCCCTACAACATAAATTAACGTTTTGAGTATTTCCACCTACCTTTTTAATAGGTTATTCAGAACAGTATTAATAGTTACTTAGAAATATTTACTTTTTAAATAGAGTGCCTTCGAAGATTCATTTGAGCAGTCACGTAGCTGGAGCAAAAAAAACGTGTTTTGACATCTCCATACACGTTTTTGAAAGCAGCTCTAAAACATGTATTTCGTCCTTGTGCGCTATAAGGTATGAAACAATAAAGCACCTTTGTTAGTGATAAGTACGGTTGGTGCAACTAAACGCGCTATTTTGTCACGTCATTGAATCGAGATTTTTAACTGACTGGATTGCTCAGGTGGATATAGTATGAGTGTGCGGGTGCGTGTTTGCGTTCCTTTCGTTGCTTACAGCCCAAATCAACCGCGCGCTTCCTTGTCGCTCCTGTCTCCTCTCCAGGCATTCCGGCGCGCGTGTGTAGCTGGCCCCCGCTGTAAGGCTAGCCGCTGCACTTTCAGGGGGCTCACAGCTGCGGCCGTTTCTTCTTCCCCTAAATGCGCTCAGCCCCCGTTCTGATTGACCACTGGATTGCGAGGGGCGCCACCCCCCTCCGCTGTCCTGTCCTATCTCAGCTGAAACGTCCCAGAGCAGCGCGCCGCGCACTTGCACCAGCCCGAGTTGAATCAAGAAGGGACGATTGGTCCCCCACTGCCGGTCAGCATTAGGCCCCCGTTCGCTGCAGGCCCGGCGTGAGGGGGCGCACCGCAGTCGCACCCGCCCGGTCTGTTTCGCCCCGCCGTTCGAAGAAATCGAAATGATCGGCGCAGAGGCGTTCGATCAATCTGGCTGGTTGTGCGTTGGCACACAGAATTCCCGCGTTCGATCACGCCTGCCACCCGCTCTTCTCCGGCTTCACACCACCTCCGGGTTTCACACGGGCCGGCCCTGCCGGAAAAAAAAAAAAAAAAACGATCAGGCTCTCCTTCGTCGCAAATTTTGCACCTGCGTGCCTGACTGCCATTGTGCGCACTCTTGTTCTGCTGCTGTTAAGCACTGCACCACTCTGCGTACCACGAGCACGGAAGTACAGCACGAAGCGTGATTCGGTGGTTCCATGCCATGGAGCGTGCGTGGTCGCATGCTTGCTTTGAGGTGGCCAGGGGTCAGGCGTCGCCGCTGGCACTCACTCGAGATTCCCTTCCTTTCCGGAACGCTGTTGGCTTTGATGGCTACTAAACAGCACGCTTTTAGGATAATGCAGTGGCGTTTAGAGCATTCCAGTTTTCTTTTTTCAACTTCCACTCTCCTCGCGCATGTCTTAGCGATCAGCGCGTTAAATGATCATGAAAGTTCGACTGAATTCGTTTCGTATTACGAGACCCATATTCTTCCACTGATCACATGATTTCTTACGAAGTATTTTTCTCTGTAATGTGGCTTCCGGGTAGCCTTCGCTCACTGAAAAAATCCCGCTTCCCTGGCGCCGACGGCAACGCGAGGTAGGCGCAGAGGTGGCACCTTGAACCTACCCTGACTCCAGCTGCACCTTCTTTGTTCGACGTGAAATGCGGGCACACCTGCCCGCTGAGAACAACCCAGCTGGTGTTCGGTAGAGGCAATAGACCTCCGCTGCGGCCCTACTGAGCTTCGCAAGCGAAAACTGGCGCGGGGCTATTTTACGACGTCGCGCCATATCTGGGGGCGGATCGAATCGGCGCTGGATGTCTTGCCTTTTTTCAATTTTATGTCCTTTTTTGACGTTTTTTTTTTGTTGCCGTTGTTTTGTTTCCGGTTCGCCGACAAGCTGTCAGCCATAAGTTATGAGTACATAAAAATGAGGTATTTCTTTACGTGTTGTATACCTGCTTTCGATCTTACTGCCACGGCTTTCTGAAGGTTGATAAAAAAGTTGCAGCACAGATTGCCGTAGTACACTTATGTGCTCGGATGCTATAGTGAGCCATACACTTTTCCTTACGTTTACTGTCGTACCTCACTATTGTACTCTGTCGCTTTCGGTAGTGTACTGTTAACTAGGAGAAATAACGTTCCGCACTGAACGTGATGGGTTAACAGCGACAAACGTGACGCTGCGAATCGGTATCGACAACATCGCTGAGCGGACCTGGGTCTGGAAGGAAAGACTTGTGGTGGATTACTGTTCACTGCGTTGCGAGAGGTGAAGAGCGTCTCGTTGGAGCAGCCGTCGTCGCCATCATTCCCTTGTTCGCGGGCCCGTTTCGGAGCGTCCCCTTTAAGCGGTAATGACCGAAAGGCCCGTCAGTGTGTGTGTGCTAAAACTGAGCCCCGTCAACAGGATGCTGGGCGGTGGCGGCTCGACTGCAAATAAAATATGAACGAGCAATATTCCCCTGGGAATAACACGTTCGAAGAGGCACGCCCCTCCTCCTACGCGCCCATTCTTTTATCGTCTCGCCTTTCACAACGCCCCTCGTGGGCTCGTTTCTTCTTTGTTTCGTTTGCCCGGTGCCCGGCTAAGGCTCTCCCTGTCCACGTTTCTGGTTCCCGCCCCCATCAGATTCCCCCCACGTTTGCATTTGGAGGCACTTTTTCTCGGCGTGTCAATGGTATGGACTCCAGGATTGCCCATCGCTCATGTGCGCTTTGCAGCGGCTGATCGATGGAGCCCGCTGCTGGCGTGCCTCCGTGTTACGGCGGCCCCATTGGTCCGCACGAAAGCGAGAAGCGCAACAAAGTAGTGTTCGCAGCACCTCTGAGGCCCATCCAGCCGTTATTTGCCTTTTTTTACGGTTCGTACAGGTGAACGCGAAGTGGGTCGCTGCATTTAGCTTATAGGCGCTTGAGACCGTTTCTAACTGTGTCACGTGACGACTGTGTACAGTGAGCATGACTGGAAGAGACGCCGACACAAGCAGTGAAGCTCACGACGCGAGCATTGCCACTTGGCGTGTTTTTTTTGCGTTTTTTTTTGTGCGTCTTCTTTAAGAGAATAACGTAGTTTTGCGCAGGAGGGACAAGCATTGCTTATGTATGTGGCACCCCTCTCTGTAGGCATTTTCATTTTTTCATTTCATTTCATTTCATTTATTTTACCCTCAAGGCCAGAGGCATTACAGAGGGGAGTGGGTTACAGACACAAAAGAACAGATAATACAATGCAGCAAAAAGGTAGTGTATAACAGGTCTATGTGGTTCCTAAAGTAACAATGTTAGCTGAAGTTATGCGAAACTGTTGATGGTTTTCAATGGCGGCGATTGGTCCGGAAGGTGGTACCAGTCATATGCTGTGCGAGGCAAGAAAGTCTGAGAACAAGATTTTGTGCGACAGGACTTGATTGCAACTTTATGACGGTGATCAATGCGGACAGAAACATATGAAGGCGCAGAAACCAAGATGGAACGCAAGTAGGGATTGTGATAGTATATTCTATGAAATAAACAAAGACGAAAATACTGACGACAATGGGCGAGCTGGGGCAAATGCAAGGTATTTTTCATGGATGTTACGCTAGATGCTCTACTGTAATTGCCTGATATAAATCGCGCAGCGTTGTTTCGAACGAGTTCGAGAGATTTGATTAAAATTTCAATGCCAGGATCCCATATTGGTGCAGCGTATTCTAATTTAGATCTTACCAAGGATGTGTACAAAAGTGTCTTAAGGGAAATAGGAGCAGATGAAAAGTTACGGCGAAGGTATCCAAGCATGCGGTTGGCGTTGTTAATTATTTGTTCAATATGCAATGCCCATGAAAGCGACGACGTTATGTGAACCCCTAAGTAGCGATATGACGTTACGGCTTCGAGCGGGGCGTTGTTGAGATGATAAATGGCTGGAGAAGATGACATCCGTAAGACACGCATAGTTTTACATTTAGTAGTGTTTAGTTCCATGTGCCACTTCCTACACCATGCGGATACCGCGTCAATATCATTCTGAAGCATGTTAGTGTCGTAATCGTTGATTATTTCGCGAAAAATGACGCAATCATCGGCAAATAGGTTAATACTAGAAGAGACACAATCACGTAGACAATTAGTATAAATTAAAAAGAGAATGGGGCCTAATACCGAGCCTTGAGGCACGCCAAAGTGAACAGTGTTAGGAGATGATTCTTGGTAATTACACGTTACGTACTGTGAGCGGTTCAGAAGAAATTGTTCTATCCACAAAAAGGTGTTACTGTCTATGTTAAGTTGGCTAAGTTTGAAGAGAAGGGATTTATGGCATACTTTATCGAACGCTTTTGAAAAGTCAAGAAAAAGGCAATCTGCGCATGAACCACGGTCAGGAATGGTTGTTAAGTTTATGAGTGAAGCAAAGTAACTGCGTTTCGCAAGAGAAAGTCTTCCTGAAACCGTGCTGATAAGGCGAGAAAAAAGAATTTGTTTCAAGAAAAGTTACTGAGTGGGAGTACAAGATATGTTCTAAGATTTTACATGGGATGCTGGTTAACGATATGGGTCGGTAATTGTTAGGCGAGTCTTTTTTACCGGACTTATGGATGGGCACCACCTTCCCGACCTTCCAGTCAGCAGGGACCGTGTGTCTGTCTAGTTACTGCTGAAAAATATGAGCCAATATAACCGAGGAATGCAATACAGTGTTCTTAAGAAATTTTGCAGTGATAAGGTCAGAGCCGGGACTTGATGACACTTTCAATGATTCAATAATTTTGGCAACACCTTGTGGATCAATTATGGCAGGGTTCATTGGCGGGTACTGATATTCGGTCTCACAGAAGGTAAATCGCGAGAAGAGGTTACAAAATTTTGAGAAAAAAACGCTGTTAAGTACGGATGGACAGTCAACATTCGGTATAGAATGTTGTGTTCATTGTGTTCATTGGGCCGTTGTCTACAGGCTGCTCGTCTGTCACAAGCGAGATAGCGGTGCAGAGTCTTATTCTGCATGATGACGGCCACAATCTAGCGGCGGAATAGCCGTTACTCTGCATTAGTTGAGTGCTTACCTGTAGGGAATTTAAAATAGTGAGTGGACGAATCGCTGTCTAGCACGATAAGATTGGGGTCGAACAACCTAAGTAAAATGAACGTAAAGGAAAATTGACTAAACTCGTCTTTACTTGACCATTTAAAAATGTTCGTTTGTCCCGTGCCTTGGCAGCACATCTGTACCAGTCATTCAGCCAAAGGGGAATCTTGCATGGAGCGTGACTTGCCAGCGCCACCTTTTTTTTTTTTTTTTTTTGCACTCCAGTCCCGCTATACTATATACACACTGGCGGGGTGTTTGGCAGCGCTATTTTATTTTCTTGCAAAACTGAGCGATACTATGCCGGTGAAACGAGGCGTAGCCCAGGAGAGCAAATTGTGCATCGTAAACGAGCCTAGTGGGTTCCAAAATGCGGCCATATTTGCCTCCTTCAAACTACCTCTGCGGAGAAATCGTTGCGCGCTGCACTGTCGTGTTCAGCGTCACTATGAGCATCATGGCCACGGACCTTCTTTCCAAGACACTTCATTTCTCGTTTGATGTCGTCACTGGCTCAGAGTTAAAACTGCGCAAGACAAGCTGATTTTGTTCGCTCTCGCACTGTATGCCGATCAACATACCAGACTTGCAGCAGAGTATTTACGAGGTCTCAAATAATGCTCATAATTGGCTTGAATTGAACTGAAAGTTTATTTCTCACAGCCTGTACAGGTGTTGTACAACAGCTGTTGTGAGGGGAAAGTGGGAAAAAAGCTGCTTTACGGCAGCTTGACACAATCCCACCCTCCACAAACAAAATCAAGAACAAAACAAAAGCAGAACTAGTTGACAGATATCAACAGTTATCACATTTTGCTACAACCAACACAAAATCAATTGATTAGCTTCACTAGACATGCAAATAATTAACATGACAAATATCAATGCAAATAATATGGGTTACAAAGAATTGGCTTTAAAACAGTACGCTATATAGCAAAACACAAATGCAAGAAACATAACAGATGGCAACAGTTAGTTAAACATAGTTCTCAGCAATTTCTAGACGGACATTTTATACCGTCTTCTGTAATGTTAAAAGTGTTAAGCGTATGGGGAAGACTGTACTGAAGCATTTGTACGTCATAATTTGTACGCGGCTTTGGGATACGCCAATCATGAGATCTGGTTATTTTCTCGGATGTTTTTTTTTGCATAGATATTTTCTTTAATTTAGGTAAACCACGGCCATTTATGCCCAACCAATGCAGGTATGGAGCGCTGCCTGCTCCGGAAGTAACCATCATCCCGGATACCTAAGGAGGAAGGTTCAACCGTGCTAGGAAGGCTCTTAGGGTCACAAACAGCACTCCCTCACCAGAGCAGGATCTGGCCACCCACCCTGGTGTAGTAGTTGGCGCCCACCTCGCATGACTAACCAACTCTACTCTCAAAAACCCTTTACATGGCATTTATAGACTACGAGAAAGCGTTTGATTTCGTACCCACCGCAGCCGTTTTAGAAGCACTAAAAGACCAGGGAGTATGGGAAACCTACATGAGACTTATAGAAGACATATATAAGGGATGGACGGATAGGATAACCCTCCACAAGCACAGCGATAAATTTCCTATCCTAAATGGAATAAGACAGTGAGATACCATCTCTCCAAACTTATTCACAGCATGTCTGGAGGGGGTATTTAGAAAGCTAGACTGGGGAAACATAGGATTAAAGATAAACGGGGAATACTTGAGCCTCCATTTGAGGTTTGCGGACGACATAGTCTTGCTGAGTGAGAATGCAGGACACATGCAAACAATGCTTGAGGAAATACAATCAGAAAGCACGGCCGTGGGGCTAGAAATAAATATAAATCAATCTAAAGTAATCAGAAATAAGCATGCAAGAATGTCTTCTTCAGCATAGGAACCAAAACGCTAGAAGAAGTAACAATATAACTACTCGGACAGATGGTTAGTGCTGACCCCAACCACGAGAAAGAAATCTGGCGCAGAATAGGTATGGGTTGGGGAGCACTCGGCAAGCACTCCCAAATATTCAAAAGTAAGCTACTTCTGTCACTCCAAAGCATACTGCCAGTGATGACATACGGAGCTGAAACTTCGCGCCTTACTAAACAACTATAAAGCAAGGTTAGATCGGCTCAACGGGCCATGGAACGAATAACGTCACGAATAACACTCAGGGACAAGAAACGAGCTACCTGGATCAGAGAAGAACTAGAGTTGACGATATCATAGTTCAAATAAAGAAAAAGAAATAGACTTGGGCTGGCCATGTAGCGAGACAAACCCACAACCGGTGGACAATTAGGGTAACAGACTGGATACCCAGAGATGGGTCTAGAAAAAGGGGGAGGCCATTAACCCGATGGAGGGATGAAATAGAGAAATCCGGAGGTAAACTGTGGACTCGAGTTGCGCAGGACAGGAGTGGTTGGAGGTCAGTGGGAGAGGCCTTCGTCCTGCGGTGGACCTGAGCGAGGTAATGATGATGAAACCACGACCTTCTGGAAAGGCGTGGTTTAACCACACTCCGCAAATATCGAACCGTATTTGCAACTCCAAGGACACATAATTAGCTGTCGCAAAACATGAACCCGAAAAGGAGCGTGCGTGGAATTATATTTCCTCTGCACCGACGCCACGTAACGAGATAAGTGGTGCACTACAGCTGTGCCAACAAAAGATTAACAAAGAGCTTATAAGTGAGAGAATCGTTCGTGCAGGGGCACGTGAAAACATACGAAGGTCGTACACCGATATGTACAAAGCAGAGCATCGTATTGGCGACGAAGTTGTATACCTGGCAATAGAGAGCTTGGAGTACAGTAATAATGAAGGTGACGGTCGGTGCTTGGGAGCCACGATAATAAATAGGACCGGAATTTGCTAGCTTTTTACACTATAGCTTTAGCGTTCTGTTGATAGCTGTCAACTGACAGCTGGTAGCTGGTATGCGCTACGTGGAGGTGTACTTAAATATTGTGTCCCATTTCCTGCCACAGGCTCTGCTTGGAGGTAGTGAGTATGTATGTGCAAATAAATAAATGTTGGACGGCAAATACCTTGCAAAATACTAGCAGGATGTTGTCATGTCTTTAACCATTGCCTAAAACACGCGAGGGGGTGTTAGCAACTGCCCTAGTTTAAAACTAGGCTTCTTAATATCGTTATTAGCAGTATGGCCCTGGTCATCACTGTTCACAGGGGTGAATGTCAAGTCACTCGGAAGATGGCGATTTGGCTGTATTCATCACTCGCTCTAACACCTCTCACTTCAATGAAAATAAACTTGCCCAGAACACTGCGGTAGACTGAGTTCGGCCGTTCCGGTGTAGCACCCCTCGACATAAGGGCTTTTACGAGCGTATGTTGGGCGGTTATTGTAATTCGTTGGTAGTTCAAAGATTCCCGACTGCTGCTGCGCGAAATTCATTTTTGCCTGTTTATTTCATCAACTTCGGCAGGTCGCCCAATTGTTCCGGCATATAAGCTTGCCCTTTACGCCTAGGTCCACGAGTCGCACGTTCTTTCCAGAGAGAACGTTTCGTTGATTGTGCGATCATTGGGTCAAGGGGGCGCAATGGATTAGGTCAGTTAGATGCCATCTCTCTCTCTCTCTCGGCCCATTGCGAAGACTGCCGTCCCTGGCAGCGTTTGACTCTGTACACCGGACAGGACTCATTTTGCCATACGGCCCGTCGAGGCCTCCGTGTCACTGTAGTAGCCCGCTCTTGTGTCCGGCGCAGAGTGGTGAAGACGACGTCCGAGGCAAGTGCGTACTCCTCGAGGTGACAGCCGTGGCGACAGCGTGGCACGAGGAGCCGCCCGGCGGGACTGAGTGGCGACAAACCCCCTGTTGGCTTGGAAACGGAGCGCTCCATGTCTGGCTTTAATTAACTCGTCTGCTGATGAGAGCCGTCCCCCGTTGCCCCACTGACCGCCGCTGCGACGCGACGAGCGGCCGCTTTATCGCCTCGTGGGCGGGAGCCCGAGCTGTAATGGTGGTAGGGAAAGCCCCTTCCGGGAGCAGCCCGTTGATGGCTCGAGTCGCGCGCCCCTGGCGATCGTATAGTTCGGACCGTCGCCTGCGAACTGATAGGCGCCCCCAAAGCCGGGTGGAGCGTTCTCCGCCGAGTTGTACGGCGAGTTCCCGGTACTGCCAAAGCCACGGGCTTGGAATGCGCTTCCGCAAGGTCACCCTTATGAGACAGCGCTGCTGTCTACCGTCTCCAAGAGCAGCTTGAGTACTCAAGAGACGGCAGGACTTCCTGACACACTACTTGCGCCTCTACGCACAACACGCAACGTACCTTAAACACGAGAGGCATTTATCTCGCCAGCGCGTATACGGCCAGACCTGATAGAGTTTGGGGACGAGGAGAAAACCATGCCCCGGTCTCACCCCCCTGCCTCTCGCATCAGTTGCGAGCATTCCACGACGCCCACGAATGCTGTACCATTTCGGAGCATATCGGAATGAAAAAAGCCGGGCCAGCTGTTCTCCTTTTTTTCTTGTTGCAACACGACTACTGCTTTTTTTTTTTAAACTGCCAAAACATCAGCGCGGGAACGTGTCTTTGTTTAATGGTACCATTGTTTTTGTGAAGTTCCAGGGCATAGACGAGTGTTGATCGCATATGAATGTCAAGAATACGGGGGTGACACGAAATTTCCTGAAAACATTAAAACGGAAATTTTATTATCCGTAATAAGTTTTTCAATCGTGCCGTGATCGGCACAGTTTCTATGTCTCCATTGTATATCTCCGGATGCGATAGGAAGCTAAGACGTTGCGCTGAGCATGAAGACCGCGTTTGGTTACCGGCTTCAGTGGTTATTTTTATGAAAATAGCCGAGAAGCGAAACAGAAAATACACCTGTGTACAAAATTTCGGCGTTCGTTAACGATTCCCGAGTCCGAGTCGGAATAACTTTGTCCGCAGGCCGCCACTGCGCCTCTTAGCGCAAGTTTAGCCTCGTTATGGAAAATGCTAATGCGAACTTTGATAGATTGTTTATCCCCACATAAATATATATATATATATATATATATATATATATATATATATATATATATATATATATATATATATATAATAAGGTTAGTAGAGACAGAGACAAACGAGAAAGACGTAGAAAATAGAAATAAGTTTACTGACATTTCAGGGAGATGACTCCCTTTCTTCAGAGTAGAAAGAAAGGGAGTCCTCTCCCTGAAACGTCAGTAAACTTATTTCTATTTTCTACGTCTTTCTCGTTTGTCTCTGTCTCTACTAACCTTATTTTTTTCGCGCTCTGTGTGAGTTTTTATCTTATCAGACTATATATATATATATATATATATATATATATATATATATATATATATAGTCTGGAATCAAAAACTCACACAGAGCGCGAAAAAATAAGGTTAGTAGAGACAGAGACACACGAGAAGGACATTGAAAATAAAAATAAAAGTTTACTGACGTTTCAGGGAGAGGACTCCCTTTCTTCAGAGTACAAAATAAGTTCGTTTCAGAGCTATATATATACAAAAAATGTAGCAAGGGCGAGGGCAAGGTGAAAGGAGGGAGAGTTTGTACAAATGGATCACGGTTGGTGGGTAGCAAAAGAATGGCGAGAGAGCGGGAAAATAAATTATAAAAATGATAATATGTACACACAGTCACGCGGTATGAACATGGGAAAAAAAGTGAGAGAAGAACCAAACACAGAGAGAAAAAATAAATAAATAACAAGGTAATTTTCCTCCCCCGTGGCAACGGGGGTCAAAGAGGGGTCAAAACAAGATATGCCCATGCAGGTGTTTGACATGGGCGAAAAGATTAGTCACGCGGAACAGAGACGTTCCGAAGAAGATATACACCCGTTCTAGGAATCCGGGTAAAGTCATTGAAACAAGAAACACGTGGCTTCTGTTGTTGGGAGGCAAGGGTCGCGCCCAAGAGCAGTAGGGCAGGCAGTTTCGACAGGAATGAGTGTACATTGGTATACAAAGAGCGGGGAAAACAAATTAACAAGGTAATTTTCCCCTCCCTCGTGGCAACGAGGGTGAAAGAGGGGTCAAAATAGGATATGCCCATGCACGTGTTTGACATGGGCAAAAAGATTAGTCAGGCGGAACAAGGAAAAGAAGATACGCAAATGCACACAAAGGATGAAGATCTGCCCTTACACACCCGTTCTAAGAATCCGGGTAGGGTCATTGAAACATGAGACACGTGGCTCCCGTTGGGGGGAGGCAAAGGTCACCCCACAAAGCAGTGGGACAGGTAGTTTCGACTCGAAATGAGTGTACATTGGTATGAAAAAAAAGAAAAAAGAAAAAAGGTCAAGGTGAAACAAGTCATGAAAAGAAAGAGAACAGGCAGGTGCACGCGTATGACGCGGCAGCAGGTGGTATTCATCTGGGCGGCGCATTGTGACAGTTCAGGGAATGCCGAGGCGGTCAGCAACGAATATTAGAAAACAACAATACAAAAAAGAAAGAGGACACGAAAGCAATCACACACGCTCGCGTTCACAAAAAATAATTACAAGGTGAGAATAACAAAGCTAAAAATGGTACTGCAGCCTTCTACCCAGGACACAATGTCCAGACTTGTTCATCAAATTAGGTTCAGTGAAGCCATTGTGCTAAAAAACGTCGTGCTAGCATGAAACTATACCCAATTGCGGGAGCTCGCCAACTAATGGGAGCATATTATTGAGGGAAAGAAATGAACGGCATAACTCCAGGCTGAGAAATGCAGCCGAAATTTTAATCGCAGGAAAGACACGTTAATTTCCCATAACTTTCATTTATGCCAAACGACGCTGATTTAAACTTATAGATAAGGTAGGACTCACGAACCTCGCGATCGTGATGCGTTTTAAAACTAGATTCAAGAATTGTGGCCTTCAGTTGTTCAAAAGAATGACCAGGAGTGTTAACATGCTTTGATAGAGGCAAAGAAGGGCAGGTTTTTGCATGAGAGCGGTGATTGTTAAACCTCAAACGAAAGGGTGTTTCAGTCTGGCCGATGTATTGTTTGCCGCAGAGGGTGCATTCCAGCAGGTATACGACATTGGCGGAATCACAGTTAAAGTTCCCTTTTACATTAACATAATAGTCTGAAGCTGTGCTGGTGGCGCGCTGTGTGGTGGTCATTTGTGGGCATACCTTACACCGTGGTTTGTTACAGGGCATGCAACCAGTAGTCTGTGGTCGGCTGATGCTGGATTTAGTGAGAACGTCGCCCAAATTTTTGCTGCGTCTATAAACAACACGTGGCGGCTCGGGGAATATTCTCTTTAGGCGCTCACTTTGAGCAAGGATATTGTGATGTTTCCTTAGTATGGATGCAACTTTCGGAGAAGAGGCCGAATGGGTCAACACGAGATTTGTTTGTTGATTGGGTTTTGGAGCTTTTTTTCGAAGAATGTCGGTGCGGTTCAAGTGGTTAGCTCGTGTAATCGCGTCATCGATCACCTGCTCTGGGTATTTTTGATTCAAGAGCGCGGTTTTTAGTTCTCTGCAGTTAGAATCGAAATCCGCCTGGCTTGTGCAGATTCGCCTAAAACGGTGAGATTGGCTATAAGGTATTGCAGTTTTGCAGTGCCTGACATGGCTGCTGTGGAAGTGCAAATACTGGCGCGTATCCGTAGGTTTCCTGTAGAGATTAGTCTGAAGTCTGCCCTGAGAAACTGTGACATTAACATCCAGGAAATTTATGCTGTGCGCAGAGTAGGAATGAGAGAGGGAGATGGTAGGATGCGCAAGGTTAAAAGCCTCAATAAACGCAAGTAGTTCCGTTTCACCGTGCTGCCAAATCATGAATATATCATCTATATACCTTTTGTAGTACAATGGCTTCAAATTTTGGGTTTCGAGGAAGTTTGACTCTAGACATCCCATAAAGATGTTCGCGTAGTTGGGCCCGATTTTGGTTCCCATTGACGTTCCGCTGACTTGCACGTAATTGACACCATCAAACTCAAAATTATTAAGTTCAAGTATAAGGTGAAGGAAGGTTTCAAGGGTGAGAGAATCGATAGGTTTGTCACCCGCGGACCCCTCATATGCACACGATACAGCGGTGATCCCATCGGCATGCGGAATGTTAGTGTATAGCGACACGACATCTAGGGTAACAAGTAAACAGTTGTCAGGAATTTCCATCTTCATGATATCCGAGAGAAAATCATTTGTATCCTTAATGAAGGATGGAAAGCTGGGGGGAATGTCGCGAATGAGAGAGTCGACATAGCGCGAGAGGTTTTCGGTGACAGTACCAATGCCAGAGACAATGGGGCGACCTGGGTTGTTATTTTTATGAATCTTAGGAAGAAGGTAGAATCTACCGGCTACTGGGCTTAAGGGGATAAGAGAACGAGCAGTTGTTTCAGTTATTTCCTTATTTTGAACAAGCTCAGTGAGTTTTTCTTTGACAATTAGCTTATAATCATTAGTGGGATCGCTAGGGAGTACTTTGTAGAACGCAGATTCTGATAGTTGTCTATGAGCCTCGTTGACATAGTCAGCTTTGTTGAGGATCACGGTGGCGCCTCCTTTATCGGCCGGTTTAATTACTATTTCGGGGCAACCTGCGAGTTCCTCCAGGGCTTTCTTTTCCTTGTTTGTGATGTTACAGCGGAAAGGGATTTGCTTTTGGTATGCAGCTCGTACATCGCGATGAACGGCTTTAATGTACATGTCGAGGCATGCATCGCGCTGCGTGGGAGGGGTCCAGTGCTTATAGCTAGGCAATGCGGTTTGGGCTTCGTCGGTTGGAGGACGGTCATGGAAGTACTCTCGCAGTCTCATATTTCTGGCGAAGTTGTCTAAGTCCTTAAAAAGTTGAAATTCGTTAAAACCGCCAGTTGCCGGGCAAAAATTCAGACCTTTTGACAAGGCGCTCATCTGATCTGGTGACAGGGTAATACTAGAGAGGTTCATCACATTTCCGGTGAGATTTTTGTTAGTTTTAGTAGCCTCGGGAGATGTTACAGAAGAGGAATAAAAATTTGGATTTGCGTTGGCAGACTCACTAGTACTGGCACTGATGAGAGCTTGTGAATGGTTAGTATTTGGCGCGTTTAAGGGGCGATTTTCATGTGCATTCCCAGATAATGGACAGTCATTAGTAATGGGGCTAACTTTATTCTTGCGGGTGTAGTCATTGCTAGGGATATTATCTCGGGAAAATTTGCGGACTTTTGTTTCGGATATAGCGGATGCCTTTTTGGATTCGTAGCTGTGTAGAAGGCCTGATTCTCTTTCGCTTAGCTCCTTACCAAGAATTTCCTCTTCCTGACGGAGGGAATGGGACATAGTCTCGTAGTGATCTAGAATTATCTGTGTTAATTGCAAGGATGCGTTGTCTAGTACTTGTTGCCACTTTTTCTTGTTGGAAGGGGACAGTTCGGCAGTTGCAGGTCTCAGCCTAACCCTCAAACCCATGGGAGCTACCTCGGCAGACAAATACTGTGAAAGTGCGGAAACGTGCATTTGCGAACGTATGCGTTTTTCAGTAATCTTTCTTAATTTTAGGAACTGTTTTGATACTGGGTAGGAAGCTGCATTACCGGGTTTTCCGGATCCTAGTCAGTTTGTCGGCGCAGACGACACTTTCTTCCGGAGGTTGTACGAGGGATGGGCTGGCTTCGGGGCGTTAGAAGGCAGTGCGGACTCGCTGCTGGCGGTTTCCCGTGGCTTGGTTGTGCTTGGGGCTCCGGTGGCTGCTGTCGATCTCGTGGGCGGGCGCGGCAGGCTCTGGGCGCGGCGCATTCTCGGGGTTGGGCTGCAGGCGGTGCGTCGGTGCTCTGTGGCCGTGGCCTTAGGAGCACGTACGGGTGGCAGGCTGCGGTGTGCGTCCGGGGACTCCGGGGGCAGGTCCCTGGTGCTCGGCGCAAGGTCCGCGGCCACGGTGGCATGCGGGGCTGGCCCGTTGGCCCGTGTGTCCGGGGACGTCGGGGAGGGTGTTGAGCTGGAGGGAAGCAGAGGCAGCGCTGGGAAGTCACTGTCGTATGAGGACACTGCGGGAGCCTTGGTGGCGGTGCATGCGTCCTTGCGCCATCCAGGAGGGTTGCAGCGCTTTTGCGTGAAGCAAAGCTCGCGGATGTGGCTAGCAAGGACAGCCACACCCTCAAAGCTGGGGTGCAGACCATCAGCGGCAAGGACTCGGCGGGCGGGGAGGTGCTGGAAGCCGTGGTCAATGAAGCGGACACAGCGAGAGTGGCGGCAGAATTCGCGCAGAAGAGAGTTAAAGCGTCGTGCTTTTTCGTTGCAGCCAATGGCAAAGCGGGAGATGCGGTAGTCACGGCGGCGGTTAGCGGAGCGCGGAAGAATCAAGCTGGCGTAGATGGTAGAGATGTTAGGCCGAGATTGAAGAATAAGGTCAGTCAGCGAGCGGTAGTCACAAAAAGCACGTTCAGCAGAAGAAGAGCTCAGGTCATTAGTACCGACATGCAGAAAAACGGTGTTAGAGCAAGCAGGTATGGAGTCAATGAGTAAGCGTGCGTCAGAAATGCATGCGCCGGGTTGCGAAATAAAAGCAGGGGTTCCAACACAGAGCGGGTCGAAATGTTCAAAAAGGTACTTAGTCTGTGAGTCACCGATTACAACACTAGACGGGGCGGTCTGCGGGAACTTCCGGATGGCGTCTTTCTTCGTTGTCCTGGCAGCGCTCATGGTTTGTAGATAGTCTGGAATCAAAAACTCACACAGAGCGCGAAAAAATAAGGTTAGTAGAGACAGAGACACACGAGAAGGACATTGAAAATAAAAATAAAAGTTTACTGACGTTTCAGGGAGAGGACTCCCTTTCTTCAGAGTACAAAATAAGTTCGTTTCAGAGCTATATATATACAAAAAATGTAGCAAGGGCGAGGGCAAGGTGAAAGGAGGGAGAGTTTGTACAAATGGATCACGGTTGGTGGGTAGCAAAAGAATGGCGAGAGAGCGGGAAAATAAATTATAAAAATGATAATATGTACACACAGTCACGCGGTATGAACATGGGAAAAAAAGTGAGAGAAGAACCAAACACAGAGAGAAAAAATAAATAAATAACAAGGTAATTTTCCTCCCCCGTGGCAACGGGGGTCAAAGAGGGGTCAAAACAAGATATGCCCATGCAGGTGTTTGACATGGGCGAAAAGATTAGTCACGCGGAACAGAGACGTTCCGAAGAAGATATACACCCGTTCTAGGAATCCGGGTAAAGTCATTGAAACAAGAAACACGTGGCTTCTGTTGTTGGGAGGCAAGGGTCGCGCCCAAGAGCAGTAGGGCAGGCAGTTTCGACAGGAATGAGTGTACATTGGTATACAAAGAGCGGGGAAAACAAATTAACAAGGTAATTTTCCCCTCCCTCGTGGCAACGAGGGTGAAAGAGGGGTCAAAATAGGATATGCCCATGCACGTGTTTGACATGGGCAAAAAGATTAGTCAGGCCGAACAAGGAAAAGAAGATACGCAAATGCACACAAAGGATGAAGATCTGCCCTTACACACCCGTTCTAAGAATCCGGGTAGGGTCATTGAAACATGAGACACGTGGCTCCCGTTGGGGGGAGGCAAAGGTCACCCCACAAAGCAGTGGGACAGGTAGTTTCGACTCGAAATGAGTGTACATTGGTATGAAAAAAAAGAAAAAAGAAAAAAGGTCAAGGTGAAACAAGTCATGAAAAGAAAGAGAACAGGCAGGTGCACGCGTATGACGCGGCAGCAGGTGGTATTCATCTGGGCGGCGCATTGTGACAGTTCAGGGAATGCCGAGGCGGTCAGCAACGAATATTAGAAAACAACAATACAAAAAAGAAAGAGGACACGAAAGCAATCACACACGCTCGCGTTCACAAAAAATAATTACAAGGTGAGAATAACAAAGCTAAAAATGGTACTGCAGCCTTCTACCCAGGACACAATGTCCAGACTTGTTCATCAAATTAGGTTCAGTGAAGCCATTGTGCTAAAAAACGTCGTGCTAGCATGAAACTATACCCAATTGCGGGAGCTCGCCAACTAATGGGAGCATATTATTGAGGGAAAGAAATGAACGGCATAACTCCAGGCTGAGAAATGCAGCCGAAATTTTAATCGCAGGAAAGACACGTTAATTTCCCATAACTTTCATTTATGCCAAACGACGCTGATTTAAACTTATAGATAAGGTAGGACTCACGAACCTCGCGATCGTGATGCGTTTTAAAACTAGATTCAAGAATTGTGGCCTTCAGTTGTTCAAAAGAATGACCAGGAGTGTTAACATGCTTTGATAGAGGCAAAGAAGGGCAGGTTTTTGCATGAGAGCGGTGATTGTTAAACCTCAAACGAAAGGGTGTTTCAGTCTGGCCGATGTATTGTTTGCCGCAGAGGGTGCATTCCAGCAGGTATACGACATTGGCGGAATCACAGTTAAAGTTCCCTTTTACATTAACATAATAGTCTGAAGCTGTGCTGGTGGCGCGCTGTGTGGTGGTCATTTGTGGGCCCACAAATGACCACCACACAGCGCGCCACCAGCACAGCTTCAGACTATTATGTTAATGTAAAAGGGAACTTTAACTGTGATTCCGCCAATGTCGTATACCTGCTGGAATGCACCCTCTGCGGCAAACAATACATCGGCCAGACTGAAACACCCTTTCGTTTGAGGTTTAACAATCACCGCTCTCATGCAAAAACCTGCCCTTCTTTGCCTCTATCAAAGCATGTTAACACTCCTGGTCATTCTTTTGAACAACTGAAGGCCACAATTCTTGAATCTAGTTTTAAAACGCATCACGATCGCGAGGTTCGTGAGTCCTACCTTATCTATAAGTTTAAATCAGCGTCGTTTGGCATAAATGAAAGTTATGGGAAATTAACGTGTCTTTCCTGCGATTAAAATTTCGGCTGCATTTCTCAGCCTGGAGTTATGCCGTTCATTTCTTTCCCTCAATAATATGCTCCCATTAGTTGGCGAGCTCCCGCAATTGGGTATAGTTTCATGCTAGCACGACGTTTTTTAGCACAATGGCTTCACTGAACCTAATTTGATGAACAAGTCTGGACATTGTGTCCTGGGTAGAAGGCTGCAGTACCATTTTTAGCTTTGTTATTCTCACCTTGTAATTATTTTTTGTGAACGCGAGCGTGTGTGATTGCTTTCGTGTCCTCTTTCTTTTTTGTATTGTTGTTTTCTAATATTCGTTGCTGACCGCCTCGGCATTCCCTGAACTGTCACAATGCGCCGCCCAGATGAATACCACCTGCTGCCGCGTCATACGCGTGCACCTGCCTGTTCTCTTTCTTTTCATGACTTGTTTCACCTTGACCTTTTTTCTTTTTTCTTTTTTTTCATACCAATGTACACTCATTTCGAGTCGAAACTACCTGTCCCACTGCTTTGTGGGGTGACCTTTGCCTCCCCCCAACGGGAGCCACGTGTCTCATGTTTCAATGACCCTACCCGGATTCTTAGAACGGGTGTGTAAGGGCAGATCTTCATCCTTTGTGTGCATTTGCGTATCTTCTTTTCCTTGTTCCGCCTGACTAATCTTTTTGCCCATGTCAAACACGTGCATGGGCATATCCTATTTTGACCCCTCTTTCACCCTCGTTGCCACGAGGGAGGGGAAAATTACCTTGTTAATTTGTTTTCCCCGCTCTTTGTATACCAATGTACACTCATTCCTGTCGAAACTGCCTGCCCTACTGCTCTTGGGCGCGACCCTTGCCTCCCAACAACAGAAGCCACGTGTTTCTTGTTTCAATGACTTTACCCGGATTCCTAGAACGGGTGTATATCTTCTTCGGAACGTCTCTGTTCCGCGTGACTAATCTTTTCGCCCATGTCAAACACCTGCATGGGCATATCTTGTTTTGACCCCTCTTTGACCCCCGTTGCCACGGGGGAGGAAAATTACCTTGTTATTTATTTATTTTTTCTCTCTGTGTTTGGTTCTTCTCTCACTTTTTTTCCCATGTTCATACCGCGTGACTGTGTGTACATATTATCATTTTTATAATTTATTTTCCCGCTCTCTCGCCATTCTTTTGCTACCCACCAACCGTGATCCATTTGTACAAACTCTCCCTCCTTTCACCTTGCCCTCGCCCTTGCTACATTTTTTGTATATATATAGCTCTGAAACGAACTTATTTTGTACTCTGAAGAAAGGGAGTCCTCTCCCTGAAACGTCAGTAAACTTTTATTTTTATTTTCAATGTCCTTCTCGTGTGTCTCTGTCTCTACTAACCTTATTTTTTCGCGCTCTGTGTGAGTTTTTGATTCCAGACTATCTACAAACCATGAGCGCTGCCAGGACAACGAAGAAAGACGCCATCCGGAAGTTCCCGCAGACCGCCCCGTCTAGTGTTGTAATCGGTGACTCACAGACTAAGTACCTTTTTGAACATTTCGACCCGCTCTGTGTTGGAACCCCTGCTTTTATTTCGCAACCCGGCGCATGCATTTCTGACGCACGCTTACTCATTGACTCCATACCTGCTTGCTCTAACACCGTTTTTCTGCATGTCGGTACTAATGACCTGAGCTCTTCTTCTGCTGAACGTGCTTTTTGTGACTACCGCTCGCTGACTGACCTTATTCTTCAATCTCGGCCTAACATCTCTACCATCTACGCCAGCTTGATTCTTCCGCGCTCCGCTAACCGCCGCCGTGACTACCGCATCTCCCGCTTTGCCATTGGCTGCAACGAAAAAGCACGACGCTTTAACTCTCTTCTGCGCGAATTCTGCCGCCACTCTCGCTGTGTCCGCTTCATTGACCACGGCTTCCAGCACCTCCCCGCCCGCCGAGTCCTTGCCGCTGATGGTCTGCACCCCAGCTTTGAGGGTGTGGCTGTCCTTGCTAGCCACATCCGCGAGCTTTGCTTCACGCAAAAGCGCTGCAACCCTCCTGGATGGCGCAAGGACGCATGCACCGCCACCAAGGCTCCCGCAGTGTCCTCATACGACAGTGACTTCCCAGCGCTGCCTCTGCTTCCCTCCAGCTCAACACCCTCCCCGACGTCCCCGGACACACGGGCCAACGGGCCAGCCCCGCATGCCACCGTGGCCGCGGACCTTGCGCCGAGCACCAGGGACCTGCCCCCGGAGTCCCCGGACGCACACCGCAGCCTGCCACCCGTACGTGCTCCTAAGGCCACGGCCACAGAGCACCGACGCACCGCCTGCAGCCCAACCCCGAGAATGCGCCGCGCCCAGAGCCTGCCGCGCCCGCCCACGAGATCGACAGCAGCCACCGGAGCCCCAAGCACAACCAAGCCACGGGAAACCGCCAGCAGCGAGTCCGCACTGCCTTCTAACGCCCCGAAGCCAGCCCATCCCTCGTACAACCTCCGGAAGAAAGTGTCGTCTGCGCCGACAAACTGACTAGGATCCGGAAAACCCGGTAATGCAGCTTCCTACCCAGTATCAAAACAGTTCCTAAAATTAAGAAAGATTACTGAAAAACGCATACGTTCGCAAATGCACGTTTCCGCACTTTCACAGTATTTGTCTGCCGAGGTAGCTCCCATGGGTTTGAGGGTTAGGCTGAGACCTGCAACTGCCGAACTGTCCCCTTCCAACAAGAAAAAGTGGCAACAAGTACTAGACAACGCATCCTTGCAATTAACACAGATAATTCTAGATCACTACGAGACTATGTCCCATTCCCTCCGTCAGGAAGAGGAAATTCTTGGTAAGGAGCTAAGCGAAAGAGAATCAGGCCTTCTACACAGCTACGAATCCAAAAAGGCATCCGCTATATCCGAAACAAAAGTCCGCAAATTTTCCCGAGATAATATCCCTAGCAATGACTACACCCGCAAGAATAAAGTTAGCCCCATTACTAATGACTGTCCATTATCTGGGAATGCACATGAAAATCGCCCCTTAAACGCGCCAAATACTAACCATTCACAAGCTCTCATCAGTGCCAGTACTAGTGAGTCTGCCAACGCAAATCCAAATTTTTATTCCTCTTCTGTAACATCTCCCGAGGCTACTAAAACTAACAAAAATCTCACCGGAAATGTGATGAACCTCTCTAGTATTACCCTGTCACCAGATCAGATGAGCGCCTTGTCAAAAGGTCTGAATTTTTGCCCGGCAACTGGCGGTTTTAACGAATTTCAACTTTTTAAGGACTTAGACAACTTCGCCAGAAATATGAGACTGCGAGAGTACTTCCATGACCGTCCTCCAACCGACGAAGCCCAAACCGCATTGCCTAGCTATAAGCACTGGACCCCTCCCACGCAGCGCGATGCATGCCTCGACATGTACATTAAAGCCGTTCATCGCGATGTACGAGCTGCATACCAAAAGCAAATCCCTTTCCGCTGTAACATCACAAACAAGGAAAAGAAAGCCCTGGAGGAACTCGCAGGTTGCCCCGAAATAGTAATTAAACCGGCCGATAAAGGAGGCGCCATCGTGATCCTCAACAAAGCTGACTATGTCAACGAGGCTCATAGACAACTATCAGAATCTGCGTTCTACAAAGTACTCCCTAGCGATCCCACTAATGATTATAAGCTAATTGTCAAAGAAAAACTCACTGAGCTTGTTCAAAATAAGGAAATAACTGAAACAACTGCTCGTTCTCTTATCCCCTTAAGCCCAGTAGCCGGTAGATTCTACCTTCTTCCTAAGATTCATAAAAATAACAACCCAGGTCGCCCCATTGTCTCTGGCATTGGTACTGTCACCGAAAACCTCTCGCGCTATGTCGACTCTCTCATTCGCGACATTCCCCCCAGCTTTCCATCCTTCATTAAGGATACAAATGATTTTCTCTCGGATATCATGAAGATGGAAATTCCTGACAACTGTTTACTTGTTACCCTAGATGTCGTGTCGCTATACACTAACATTCCGCATGCCGATGGGATCACCGCTGTATCGTGTGCATATGAGGGGTCCGCGGGTGACAAACCTATCGATTCTCTCACCCTTGAAACCTTCCTTCACCTTATACTTGAACTTAATAATTTTGAGTTTGATGGTGTCAATTACGTGCAAGTCAGCGGAACGTCAATGGGAACCAAAATCGGGCCCAACTACGCGAACATCTTTATGGGATGTCTAGAGTCAAACTTCCTCGAAACCCAAAATTTGAAGCCATTGTACTACAAAAGGTATATAGATGATATATTCATGATTTGGCAGCACGGTGAAACGGAACTACTTGCGTTTATTGAGGCTTTTAACCTTGCGCATCCTACCATCTCCCTCTCTCATTCCTACTCTGCGCACAGCATAAATTTCCTGGATGTTAATGTCACAGTTTCTCAGGGCAGACTTCAGACTAATCTCTACAGGAAACCTACGGATACGCGCCAGTATTTGCACTTCCACAGCAGCCATGTCAGGCACTGCAAAACTGCAATACCTTATAGCCAATCTCACCGTTTTAGGCGAATCTGCACAAGCCAGGCGGATTTCGATTCTAACTGCAGAGAACTAAAAACCGCGCTCTTGAATCAAAAATACCCAGAGCAGGTGATCGATGACGCGATTACACGAGCTAACCACTTGAACCGCACCGACATTCTTCGAAAAAAAGCTCCAAAACCCAATCAACAAACAAATCTCGTGTTGACCCATTCGGCCTCTTCTCCGAAAGTTGCATCCATACTAAGGAAACATCACAATATCCTTGCTCAAAGTGAGCGCCTAAAGAGAATATTCCCCGAGCCGCCACGTGTTGTTTATAGACGCAGCAAAAATTTGGGCGACGTTCTCACTAAATCCAGCATCAGCCGACCACAGACTACTGGTTGCATGCCCTGTAACAAACCACGGTGTAAGGTATGCCCACAAATGACCACCACACAGCGCGCCACCAGCACAGCTTCAGACTATTATGTTAATGTAAAAGGGAACTTTAACTGTGATTCCGCCAATGTCGTATACCTGCTGGAATGCACCCTCTGCGGCAAACAATACATCGGCCAGACTGAAACACCCTTTCGTTTGAGGTTTAACAATCACCGCTCTCATGCAAAAACCTGCCCTTCTTTGCCTCTATCAAAGCATGTTAACACTCCTGGTCATTCTTTTGAACAACTGAAGGCCACAATTCTTGAATCTAGTTTTAAAACGCATCACGATCGCGAGGTTCGTGAGTCCTACCTTATCTATAAGTTTAAATCAGCGTCGTTTGGCATAAATGAAAGTTATGGGAAATTAACGTGTCTTTCCTGCGATTAAAATTTCGGCTGCATTTCTCAGCCTGGAGTTATGCCGTTCATTTCTTTCCCTCAATAATATGCTCCCATTAGTTGGCGAGCTCCCGCAATTGGGTATAGTTTCATGCTAGCACGACGTTTTTTAGCACAATGGCTTCACTGAACCTAATTTGATGAACAAGTCTGGACATTGTGTCCTGGGTAGAAGGCTGCAGTACCATTTTTAGCTTTGTTATTCTCACCTTGTAATTATTTTTTGTGAACGCGAGCGTGTGTGATTGCTTTCGTGTCCTCTTTCTTTTTTGTATTGTTGTTTTCTAATATTCGTTGCTGACCGCCTCGGCATTCCCTGAACTGTCACAATGCGCCGCCCAGATGAATACCACCTGCTGCCGCGTCATACGCGTGCACCTGCCTGTTCTCTTTCTTTTCATGACTTGTTTCACCTTGACCTTTTTTCTTTTTTCTTTTTTTTCATACCAATGTACACTCATTTCGAGTCGAAACTACCTGTCCCACTGCTTTGTGGGGTGACCTTTGCCTCCCCCCAACGGGAGCCACGTGTCTCATGTTTCAATGACCCTACCCGGATTCTTAGAACGGGTGTGTAAGGGCAGATCTTCATCCTTTGTGTGCATTTGCGTATCTTCTTTTCCTTGTTCCGCCTGACTAATCTTTTTGCCCATGTCAAACACGTGCATGGGCATATCCTATTTTGACCCCTCTTTCACCCTCGTTGCCACGAGGGAGGGGAAAATTACCTTGTTAATTTGTTTTCCCCGCTCTTTGTATACCAATGTACACTCATTCCTGTCGAAACTGCCTGCCCTACTGCTCTTGGGCGCGACCCTTGCCTCCCAACAACAGAAGCCACGTGTTTCTTGTTTCAATGACTTTACCCGGATTCCTAGAACGGGTGTATATCTTCTTCGGAACGTCTCTGTTCCGCGTGACTAATCTTTTCGCCCATGTCAAACACCTGCATGGGCATATCTTGTTTTGACCCCTCTTTGACCCCCGTTGCCACGGGGGAGGAAAATTACCTTGTTATTTATTTATTTTTTCTCTCTGTGTTTGGTTCTTCTCTCACTTTTTTTCCCATGTTCATACCGCGTGACTGTGTGTACATATTATCATTTTTATAATTTATTTTCCCGCTCTCTCGCCATTCTTTTGCTACCCACCAACCGTGATCCATTTGTACAAACTCTCCCTCCTTTCACCTTGCCCTCGCCCTTGCTACATTTTTTGTATATATATAGCTCTGAAACGAACTTATTTTGTACTCTGAAGAAAGGGAGTCCTCTCCCTGAAACGTCAGTAAACTTTTATTTTTATTTTCAATGTCCTTCTCGTGTGTCTCTGTCTCTACTAACCTTATATATATATATATATATATATATATATATATATATATATATATATATATATATATATATATATATATATATATATATTTTTTTTTTTTTTTTTTTTTTTGTGGCTGAGCACAATTCCGGCAGGCAGTTGCCTTCGGTGTCTTACCCCAATTTATTGTTTTCTATGTTCTAAAAAAACATAAAAAAACATAAAAAGCATTGGTAACTTAAGTAGGAAGAACCATGGCTAACTGTTCTTTCGAAGGAAATGACGGGAAGATTGAATATTATCAAATGTGTAGGCGTACACACGCGCTCACTCCTCGATCACGACCCCCCTACCCGCCCACGTGGGGACACGCCATTGTTACGCTTGATGAGTATGATTCCGTCCCTCGTTTGGCGGGATGACGCAGCCTTGAGTTTTGATTTATTCGCTTTATCAAAACTCTTTTTGTTGTTTTCGAATGACCTTGTTAGCACAGACCTGCATAATGACGGGCGAGCTTGTATGCAGTCGCATACAACGTGCAAGAAAAAAAAAGTGTAATAATTCTCTGCGTTTCACGCTTTTTTAGCATAGCTTATCGCTCATAAGTGGTTTGAGGTCATGGCAGCCAATGTATATGTAGATTTTGTCAGCCACCTAGAATCGCTGATTTCACAAAAAAGAGAGAAGAAAACGTGTCTTTTTTGTTTCTGCGCGAATGCTTCACTGATATCATCACCATCGTAACCAACCTAGTTATGTCCTTTGCCGGACGAAGTCCTCTTCCATATTCTTCTAACGGCACCTATTATACGCTCTCCATGTCCATCCCATGCCTCCAAATTTTCGTATTTCCCATTCCTTCATCGCGTTAACGGTCTCCCCATAGTTCTAGTTCTGTCTCCCGGTATCCACACTGTTACCCTGATGGTCAACCGGTCGTCAATTCTTCGCGTTACATGCTCGGCCGAACGCCGCCTATTTCTGTTAAATGGAGCTGGGATATATTCCACCCGAGTTCGCTCTCCCATTAAAGACACCCGTTTTCTATCCCTAAGCATTACTCCTATCGCTCTTTTTTTATGCCTCATTGGTCTGGTGTAAGCTCTCTTTCGAGATGTTTGGTAAGTCCCCAAGTTATCCCCAGGAGTGCGCATTGGTTGTATGCCTTTCTTTTTAGGACAGAGGCAGCCTACTGTTCACTACTTGAGAATGCTTGCCGAATGCACCTCCGCCCATATTCATTATCCGCCTGATTTGTATGCCAACGGTAATCTGCTGCATCTGGTTACTCGACAATGAAGACCTAACGGATCGAAGAACGATAGAAAATTATTCGCAACAGCGGTGGCCCACACCTTGAGCGAACAAAAATAAATCGTCATTAACAAGCTGTCAGAATGTTTCCGCAGTCTGAATGTGTCCTTAAGCGCTTGCTGGTTAAAAAAAATAGTTTTAAAGACGATAGTTTTCTTGGCCTACTTGAACGGGAGGATTTCGGTCGTCTGTCTCTGTCTGTCTGTCTGTCTGTCTGTCTGTCTGTCTGTCTGTCTGTCTGTCTGTCTGTCTGTCTGTCTGTCTGTCTGTCTGTCTGTCTGTCGGTCGTTTCAGCCAGCCGGCCAAAGTGAAACAGAAGCTGCCCAATAGGTTTGTATACCCACAGCCAAATCTAAACGTCTACGTCCGGTGGCAATGTTCATACTTGTCAACATTGTTGAACAAGAACAGGACGTTACCCAAATATAAGGCAGAAAATCAATACATAAGCGATATGGCTAAGGCATTGTGCTGCTGAGCGCGAGGTCGCGGGTTCAATTCCCGGCCGGGGCGGCCGCTTTTCTGATGGAGGCGAAAAGCAAAAACGCCCATGTGTACGAGATTTCGGCGCACGTTAAATATCCCCAGGTGGTCAAAATTAATACGGAGCCCTCCACTACGGCGCGCCTCATCGCCTGCACTGCGTCGGCGCGTTAAACCCTACAATCAAGCAACCAATACATACGTGATATCTGCAGTGTTCCTTTGTAAAAAAATCATTGATGCTTGATTTTGCGATAGCAAATGAAATAGTACAGCCGGTAAAAGGCTTGTCTATAACACAGCTTTCCTACTCTCAGCCCTATCCTGCCCCGCCGGAGCGGGATTTGAATAAAACTACTGCGGGATTCTGAAGTCGAAGCCCTTCGCTTTTGCCTCCGACATGTTTGGAACGAGTATGTTTCGGCAGTTTTCGGATGTAGCTGGTTGAAGTCGAAATCACTGTTATAGACAAGCGTTTTACCGACTGTACATCCACTGCAAAAAAAAAAAAAATCACTCTGTCGCCTGCTGTAGCCCGCGCCACTATTGCTTCTGGTGGCATTTTAAGAAATCAAACGGCAACATTCACGAAAGGTTCCACTAGATTGGTTCCACGTCCCGCTTGGAATGCACGTGGAGTAGGGCGACGTGGTTCTATAAACGTTGAAGTAGGGCGCCACGATTCATGCGCGTCTCCGCCGTACGGCAGCGCTGGCATCGAGGCACCCGACCTGAAGCAGTGGAACGCGGTAAATTTAAATTGACTTGAGCAAACCTCTAGCATGTTTACCTTAGGGGGAGAACGACGTGAGATGAACAGCATGAAAGGTGAGCGGGAAAGCCAAGAGAGGCATTTACTTGCAAATGTCGACGAAAGATTATGGTCTTTTGTGGACATTTGCGACGAAAGGAGCTGATACGCAGCCATTTTTTTTCTGTGAATTTCTCTTTCTTTCTTTCGTTAGTTTAGGAATTAGAAGAGTTTTACGTATAAATAAATGTATGTTGTCTTGGGATGGAAATAAATATTTCCATTGAGATAACTAAAGAGCTGGTAAGGTTAGCTGATTTTGGAAAAACAAATAAATGCTTCAACTTTATTTCACATTTTTCCTGTTACAAAACAAAGTAGAAAAAATGTTGGACAGGAACAAAAAGCTACAGCAAAGTAGCTTGACGGGGTTCCTACCCATTTCTTGGCATCGAGGAAAACAAGCAAAGATTTAAAAAAGAGCATAAAATACACGTGGGCGACATGTTGCATTGTCAATAACATTCATAAAAAACACCAAAAACATTCATTTTAAAAATTTAGAGGAGCACACGTATGATAGAACAATCTTACCTAGTTTACATTTCACATATACCAAGAAGGTGTACATACTGGAAAGCGAGAAACATACTGGGAACGAGAAATATTTTTTTTTTCACTAAATATACACGTATTAACAAGGCATCAACGAAATTCTTTCACTAACATAGATTTAATAGACATCATCTAAGTCATGAAAGATTGAACAAGAGATACAGCGCAATATGAAAATAGGAAAGATTTAATAGACATAATCTAAGTCATGAAAGATTGAACAAGAGATACTGCGCAAACATGCAATTTGCAAAAAAAAAAAAAAGCGTAATTATTTATTTTGCAGTGTAAGATATCTTTTTAACTCTTTTTTTGTAATAGTGCACAAATCGATTTCCTGGCGTTGAAGGTGTTCTAAGTAAGTGGGCATGCAGTGCTCTAGTCTATCGAAACCGTGGTTTGTGCGAGAAAAAGGTATTAACCATGGGTGTCTGTTCCTAACATTATATTGGTATTCATGAGGCGTCCTGAGATTACATAATTTTAAGAAAAGTTCATTTTTACATTTTAAACTGTGCTTATATTTCATGATTAGATTAAACTGAAAACTGTGTTGCAGGGGAAGCACGTTTAGCGTTTGGAATAACTCGGCCGTGTGCGCGTCATAAGAAGCGTTCGCGATGTGGCGGATGGCCTTTTTTTGCAATAAAACAAGCTTGTTAATGTTGCCTTGTGATGTGTTTCCCCATACCAGGTTGCAGTAATTTATGTGAGGCGCAAACATAGAGTTGTAAAGTAACAGTTTAACTTTGGATGGAAGTACCTGCCGAAATTTACAAAGGACACCGCATGCCTTCGACAATCGTTTAGCCACATGATCGACTTGTGTATTCCAGTTCAAGTGCTGATGAAAAATCACTCCCAATGTCTTCACCTCCTGCACAACTTCTTCCTGCACAAGCTAATTCTGCAGATAATGACGAAACGACATGCTTTTTAAGGAGCGAAACCGCAGGAATGTAATAGGCAAGAAACGAGGCTTCCACAACTTCGTTTGCCACCCCTCTTTTCGGGTGCCCAGCTTAGGTGCTTCATTGCCCGCGGCTTCTTTCGCCCCGCTGAAGCGTTCCCTTCGTCCCTGAGCGTTTCGTACTGGGATCGTTTGTTACCTCCTCGTGGCTCCTGCGCCTGACGGTGTACCCGTCCCTTGTACGCGGACCACCCTTCTTCGTGTAACAACCGTTTGCCGCGTGTGCGGCCGCACTCTACCTGAATCGAAGATTGTAGGCCGCGTAATTGCACGTCGGCGTACACGAATCGATCCGTGCGCCGCGTTATCGATGTAACCATGGGCCAATGCTAGACGCTTCTCGTTGCGTGCTGGCTGTGTGTCAGACCGAAATAAAAGGCGCTGGAGATGGGCAGGGTGGTGTTCGTTGCGCTCACATCAAGGCGTTGCTTTCCACTGAGAATTTGTCGTAGGTAGGTTCACGTTAGAGGGAAATGATGCTTCAAATAAACTGCGGCCATGGATCATATATCTCCATATTATTCAGCGCACAGGATAGTTCAGGCATATTTCATATCCGAGAGTTCTCGCGTTCTTTTAATTAAGAATAGACGGTCGACTGGTTTTTTGCGATACCCAACGAAAATTAAAAAAGCGCGTTGAGAACATCGCCGAAGAGATGCAAGATATAAAAGCACGCTGTCCGAACGAATGCGAACGCGGGAGATTTGAATTGAATTGAACAAATCTCCATTGCCTTCATCAGGGGAGGAGGGAGAGGGCAGAAGAGCGTAAGGGGTGGGAAGAGGAGAGCGGAGAGAGAGTTTCGCGGCAGAGGTGGCAGAAGACGACATTCGCAGCGGAGCAAGCAGGAACACGCTGCCAATTTTTTTCTGATGGGGGCAAAAAGCGAAAACGCCCGTGTGTATTTTATACTTCGATCACTTCACTTAGATATTGGACTTCAGTGTAAAGGGAAAAAAAACACGTGTGGGTTGTGGTTTCGCTCTGCTAACATTGCACGTGAATTACAAAACGCTGCGCCTAAGAAGGCAAATCTGGTGAATAAGGAGTAGCGGCATACGATTTGTCTGTTAAATGGGACCAGCGCTGGGACCTTGCGCCATGCAAAGCATCATAGTCGCATTGCGCGTACACCACAAAAAATTACCGCGGGTCTGCTTCTCCACAATGCACTTTCAGCACCATTAACAGTGATCAAATAGGCTTTTTATGCTCCAAGAATTATGATCCAACTGTGCAAAAGGGATGTTTTTGCAATGCGTGGTGCCACTTTCAAGTCATATGCTGGGTTTCGCAATTCGCGAAATTTGTTCCCTTGGACGCAACGATTGCTCATTCCTAGGTTTTGTTCGAAGCGTGATGTAATTGCGCCAAGCACACATCGAGTCAGATGGTACGAAATGGCCTCATAACTCGCCTTCTTTGCGCCTTGGATCACAATCATCGCCCATTCAGCTGCGTTGTGGTGAAGCAGACTCACAGCTGTTTTGAGGACTGGCGACTCCTTGACGGAAAACTTGCTTTCGTGCCTACCGTGGCCTACAACATGCGAGCGGGTGCCGCAGTGGGCTCGCAGGCAGAGGGATCGCAGTTCTTGCATAAGCGGGCACCCCCTGCATATTCTTGTTTAGTATCGCTTGTTCCATGCGCCCTCCTTCTACTAAATAATGTTTGCCTGCTGTCTCATCGACGTGTGAATGAGGTAGCGACCACTTTATCACAGGTAATGCGGTTAGGTTTGTTTATCATAAAGGATTTTCTCCGCAACGTGTGCGCGTCAATGAGGGGATATGACTTAATGTTTCGCTACAGTGATATGGCGGTTAAAACACACCACAATGGCCAGACATCATTGGTAAAGAAAAACACGCGGTGGTGTTCAGGGATTTGGTAACAGCAGAACCATTCGCCTTTTCACTCGAACACACAATGCTGACCGGCATCATGTAGAGTGTAACGATGAAGTGGACTCCGGCAGGCGCTGGCACGTTGTAGATTATAGCAACAGTACATTTAAGCGAAGCAGATTGGAAATAACATTCGGCATGATTGAACTAATCCCTGAATCAACCAATGAATAAGCCGATGAGCAGAAGGTTTTGTTGGGAAAAAACCTGTCCACCCCCCCCCCCTCCCTTTTTTTTTCTTTTCGCGCAATTTTAGGCCGGACTCGGTGTGATCAGGTGTTAAAAATAAGCTTAGCATTGCGTGGGAACTTTTATTTCTGTTTGTGATTGTTATACACGTTTCGGAAATGTAGGCATTCCTATTGCCATAATCACCATCGTCAGCATCAGCAGCCTATTTATATCTGCAGCAGGACAAAAGCCACTTTCATAGGCTTTGTACCGCTTCTGTGCTGCGCTGTGTGAATCCATTCTTTGCCACAGGACTTTCTCATGTTATCCCTACATTGAGTTAGCCTGCTCCTAACTGCTCTGCTACTCTTCTACTTCTAGTCGGGTTTTGTTTTGTCTACCATGACACGTCCAGCGCAACTCTACATATTTCTCATAAATTAAGCTAGGATGTCTTCCACCTTATTTGGCTCCCTAATATAAGGCGGTCGAGCGATGGAGGATCTTGCTGCCCAGCCCCACTCTGACGAATTCGTATATGGCTGTTTACCAGGGGCCAGGTGGCTAGAGTAGCATATGGATTTCCGAGAAGAGGGAACTTACTCCGTCCAGTATGGAGTTGGCAAAGAAGACCACTGAAATAAAGTTTATTCTATCTCTTTCTTTCGCTTCCAGTCAAAAGCATTCTACTTCCCTTTTTTTCAAGGCTGGTTGAGTTGAACTAAGGTTTTACTCGAGGAAATATCATCCATCTGTACTGCACCCCTCCTCAAGAGTAAACTGACTTCTGTAACAAATATGTATTTTTCTCGACAGAGTAATTACGTGCAGTAGAGCGAAGTCTCTTACAGGCGGAGTGCATTTTAGTTTGTTTATTTCTGCTCGTGCTCCTAATGCAAAGCCGGTGCCACAGCGCGATCGCGTGGCACCTGGAGGATTTAACTTGCGCCTTTACTCCGTGCATTGATACAGACGTCGCTGGTACCAGCGTGCGAGTGCTGAGTTGCTACTTATTGTGGTGAGGCCACATTCGGCCCATTTTAATTCTTTAAGTAATAGTCTTCAAATTTTCGTAACTGTCAAATTATTCTCCCTACCAGTGACTGGCAGACGCTCCAAAATTGATACCACACTAGCCCCCAGAGCTAAGGAACCGGTTAAAACCTAAACACTCCAGGATTTGATGCGCCTTTATTGACCCTTGCGTCATTCAGAGAGCAAAATCTACTTACGCTTTCAAGGTTGCGTTTGAGAGAGAGAGAGAGAGAGAGAGAGAGAGAGAGAGAGAGAGAGAGAGAGAGAGAGAGAGAGAGAGAGAGAGAGAGAGAGAGAGAGAGAGAGAGAGAGAGAGAGAGAGAGAGAGAGAGAGAGAGAGAGAGAGAGAGAGAGAGAGAGAGAGAGAAAAATCCTTGGGATGTTTGATATCGCAGGCGTCGTGCAGCAGAGCTGAAGCCAGGCGGCTTACCGAGGCGGTTTCACCTGCCAGGAGGTGGGAGTGCAAGGTTCTTCCGAAGCCCGAGCACCTATTGTTGGGCGGCCTTGTTGAGAGCTGTGTTGCATGCGCAGTGCTGCACGAAGCTTGTAAGATGAACTATAGAGGACGTAACGGTGGCTTTCCTGCGGCCTTGTTTCTACACTTGGGTTATTCTCTGCCCGTTCTGTCGGTTATCCAAGATGCAGAGGGAATGTATTGTGCAGATGGAAGACTTTCCGCTTCCAGGGGCACTTCTGGCAGAGTAAGAGCCCGCGTGAAATGTTTAACGCCGTAAATAACGATGCGGCTGGCTATATAAAATTCAAGCACCGTGTGACAGTGGCTCCGTATACGCGCAACAACAGCGACGGCTGCCATCCCGCCCTGTTCCTGCAGGGAAACGACTTTTTTTTATTGCGTGCGGCTGCCCAGATGGGCGGCGCCTAGAAAAAGAGTAGCTCAGCTCCTCAGTGCATTCGTGTCGTAAAAGTCCACCGCTTTGCTGTCCACGTTTGCTGGGCTAGTGAACTGTTCCCGCAATTTTCCCCTATTTGGTACGCTCTTTTTCGTGTGCCGTATTTTTCCTTCTGTCACTTCGGCAAGTTAAAAAAACCACGTGAGCAACATGATGTGTCGAATGCAGAGAAATTATCGTTCCGCAGCCTAGCAATAAACAGGAGCACTGCTTCTTGGCGTAACTTTATTTTCTCCCATTGGGAACCGATTTTGCACAAAGAGGTATTTGGTCCACTAAGATGTCCTTGAAATTCTTCCGGAGCGTGTCTTTGGAGCGAGCAAGAATATTCTTTTCATCTGTAGTGTGGCTCAAGTGATAGGCTCAGCGAAACGTTCGGCACAATGAAACGAATTGTCGGCCGCCCGCGAGGTCTCCGCCGCGTCATACATTTACTCCTTTGTCTGTCTGTATATATCTCTCTTGTTTGTTATTCCTTTAACACCTTCCACCCCAAGGGGCGCTGTCAATCTCATTAGGGGATTATTTGAAGTGCCGCACTTGGCAGCGTTTCCTCTTCCATTTTTGGCCGGATGCCCCGCTGACATTCAAGAAATCGACTTTGCGAGCAATGAAAAGGGCGGACAGCAGATTTACCCCCCACTTCCGCTTTCTTCTTCCGCTTCTGCTTTTCTTCTTTGTGGGCCAATGTTCTTCGCGCTATGTATAGTGACGCCGATGGCACCCTCGGGCACCGGTCAGGACAGAAGAGGAAAAAATTCCACGCCACCGCGACGCATGCCCCCCCTCGCAGAACCTTTCAGATTCGTTCCAGGTCCGGCGCTTCGGATTTTGTTTTTCCTCGCGCTTATTTAATATAAGGTTCACGAATTTTCGACAGGAGCCGCGCCACGCGTCCGGGACGGCGTCCCTGCTGTCGACACGGTGGCCTTTCTCCTTGACCCCGGGGGCCCTTCTTCTCGCGCGGCCACCACCGCAGCAGGGCGCGCCTGTTGC
>NW_027526203.1:436274433-436411933 GCF_048455015.1 Haemaphysalis longicornis | reverse complement strand
ATGCCGAAACCCTGCTGGTGTTCTCGGAGATATGCTTCTGGTATAAAAATGGTTTCTGGGTACAACGCCTATCTCAGTATCCTGCACAAATATACAGTTGTTCTCGTCTGTCCTGTTGACACATTTTACTATTGGTGCATCAGCGTAATACTGACAGAAAAAAAGGCTGTGTACTTATTCACACCACTTTATCGGCGTCAAGCGATTGGCCCTGGGAACCTTATTTCGGTTGCCACGTTCTGAGGTATTATCTCTTAGTTTTTGTATTCATCACTCACGTCAGTGCAGCGATCCCTGTTTGATCGTGACCGACCGACTGCAGAGGCATCTTGTCGTTGCCCAGCTGCTTACGCAGAGGCGAAGATGCGGCAGTCGAGGAGAAAAATTGTTGTTCTAAGCACCCGTGCGAATGCTGGCGGGCAGAAATTGTAGCAGCCGCGAGAATAATATTTGTTCTTGCTCCGTTGGTGCAGCGATGGCACCGTTGTAAACTCGGCCCAATGTGGCACGGCATTATTTGAGTACGCGGGCTCACGAAGGCGGATGGGTTGTTAACTCTGTCATAAAACTGCCTGACGCTGTGATAACTGGGTCGCTGCTCCGGAGTCCAAACAGGCGGATCGCGGCTGAAATGTGCGAGGGAAAGGCGATGGAAGGCATGTTTCTTCGCGGATGGCCGACGAATTCTCTGTGGTCCGCAAAATAGGCAGACTTTGGACAGAAGGTGAACAAAAGCCGTGACATGTTGTGGGTGGTGTAGTTGCATGGTCAGTTATATGTGTGCATTATGATGGAAAGCATAAACCAAATGACGGAGGAGTGGAAAAGAAAGCGTGAAGTTGCTACGTGCCTCTGTGCGAATGGCTGTAGAAGAGGCGAGGCTAAAACATTAGAGCAGGTCCACCCAAGGATTGCTCAGAAGATGCTAAGCTCATGTGCAACTTTCCCGCTCATGGCACTCCTTTCAACAGTGATTACTCTGTAGTTATTTAGCGAAACGTAAACTATTTTCGCGCAGCTTATATTAGGGGTGAAAACTTGATTTGTGCACAGTTTCAAGTCTTGCACGGTGCGCGACTAAGTTCCAGAGCCATGGAAACTATGGCATACAAATGCATGGGGAGTACGATTTGACAGCGAATTACACAAAAAATTATTAGGAATCCTGGAAAGCTATTTTCGAGTTTAATCTTCACGTTGACTTCTTGCTTTATGCCAAATATCACCTTCCTGAAACGGTTTACTAGGTTCCTGAGAGGTCGCAATTTTGAGCGAAAAAGCTGGGTATGTTATGTCTACTCGATCGTGTAGGGAGACTCGCGCTGAGTGATGGTTTGTCTAGTTTTGTGAAGCGAGTCTGTAAGATCTGCCTAGTACGATCTTTTTCCACGCCCATCAATTTGCGTCAAGTCAACCTCGGACCAAGAGAATGAGAACGCGTGGGAAAGCAAAAAAAAAAAAAAGAGTCAAACAGGTTGATGACCAGAGTTAAGCGGGTGAAACAGTTTGAATGGTGTGACGTAATCAGTGGCGGAAGTGGTGCCCCAACTTCCTTATATCTCCTTTGTTTTTGTGCTGCTAAACGTCAACAGGGCGAACCTGGCAGACTCTAGGCGAGCAAAACCACCAGATTGCAGATCTCGGTGCATCTCAACCCAAAATCGCTAAACAGCTTCTTAGTTCAATTTTCGTGCAGTTAGCTGGACTCTTTCCGGCGCCGTTTTTACACGTAGATAGCGTGATTTCATTTTTTTTTGTAAAAGGTATCTAGCGTGTATTATAAGTACAAGAACATTCATACGCACGGCTATGCACTTGCGTTTTGCCTAAAATGTGGCGGAGGTTTCATTTGTGTCAAACGATGTTGACGTATAACTTAACAACGTGTGGGTACGAGCTAGTTGGTACTCCATGATCAACACCTTTAAGAGCGAAACAAATTTGGACCCATATAGAACTTCATTTTTGTGGTCCACGTAAGCCGAAATCGGCTATAAAGAAACTACACCGACAAACCGATGGCAGAAAAGTGCAACAAAACAATTCAGTGACTTTCCACTCTGTGAAGCATGCATATATGGCCAGCGGAGCTGGGGCAGTCCAAGTCTCCTAAGAAGTGCACAAAACGAACACATTTTCCGTAATTTGCGAATTCCGCGCAATAAGTCCATGCAATACAGCGTTTTTCATGCTCGCAGACAAATATTTTACCGATCTGTCATTCCGGACTGCCCAGGAACTGTCGCAGAGTATCCCCGTATTTTCTTTTTGTCCATAGATTCCTGTTGCGAGGGAAGTGCTTCAGATCCTCTCGGGAAGTGCTCGGGAAGTCCAAAATTACAAATCGAACATACCTTAAGGGGGCACACCGTAAGCATGTTACTGTAAATCCAATCGCTACAGATGCCAACGGCACCGCATTTTCGCGACGTCGAGCTCAGAAGTAAGTACAAATAAAACCTCTACCTGGCAGATCGTGTATTTTTTACGACGATTCTCCTAGCATTCATTCCGATTCGATTTGTTGCTGACTCGCCGGCACATCTGGTACGCTTTGTCGGTGCTGCAGGCGATGTAAAAATCATGCCCCACTGCAATCTTTTTTAAGTTGTGCATGAAGCCGGGGACGCGTCGCTATGGTGTTCCCTTTAGTCCACTCTGCGTTTCGTGTCTCACGTTTGTTCCTTCCCTCGACACACCCTTCACACAACCGCGTCACGCAGCCTTGAGACCTGTTTGTCATTTCATGCGGGCAGGACTTCTCAGCTGGCGAGCGTAAAGACAGCAAATGCTCTTTTGACGACCCTGGGGTGGTCCGAGACATGTGGGAGGAAGCTCTTGCTGCTCCGGGTCTCGTGTCGCGTTACCTCATTCTCGTACTGGGCCTCTTTATTGCCATAGTTGCTATGCTGGTCATAGTGAAATGTGAATCGGGTGCGCTGCGGAGAAGGGGGCATATAGGAGAGTGTTAGCGTGTGAAGGCGCGGGCACCGCAAAGAATAGAAGTGGGTGGCGGATGCGTCGACTGAACTGGTAGGAAATGAAAGTTTGGCAGGAAAGTGGACAAAGTTGAATATCGCGTTAGTTTTGCGTCGTGTCAACTCAGCTCCACACCCGAACACGTCCTGGGATACCAAGTTGTACAAAACGTAAAGTTCGTTGTACAAAACGTAAAAAAAACGTAAAGTGCGCTGACCTACAGAACATTGCCGCATCCAGTAGAATCATACACCGCGATAACTCCAAGCTGATTTCTTGCCGACGTGCACCTATATCTGCACGGAAGTCGTCTGGTTTTCAATTTTTATTTAGTGTGCTGCGCAAATGATGGCGTCAAGGCTGGAAGCGACGAATCAACTACGCATCAATTACGTAACGTTTCCCCCCAGCTCTCCAGCGCCGTTACTTTGGATGCCACTGCACTTGACTGTACGTCGCTCCATCCCGCCCTCCACGGCTGGGCAGACCCCGAGAGGCCTCGCTTTGGCGCCAGTGCACGCTGCCTCACGGCGTCCCAGGACAGACCTGAGCGCATAAATATTTGTACGGGCGCAGCTTCCTTCTCTCTTATTTCTGCTTTTTTGCTTCCTTGTTTGTAGCAGTGAGCTGCACCGCGGACGGCCAGAAGGGCGCGCACAGTTTCCTCGAGCAGGTGTCGTTTCCACCCGAGGCTCGCCCTTC
This sequence comes from Haemaphysalis longicornis, assembly GCF_048455015.1. Lineage (NCBI taxonomy): Eukaryota > Metazoa > Arthropoda > Arachnida > Ixodida > Ixodidae > Haemaphysalis > Haemaphysalis longicornis. The sequence continues at coordinate 436,408,252 of NW_027526203.1, read as the reverse complement.
CCCCCTGGCGTGACTCCCGGGCAGCGGCGTGGTCATTGCTGGACAATAATCTCCTCCGCGGCGTATTAGGCCGAGTTTCCTCACAACGTTGACACGCGCGCCTCAACCGCACCCAAAGGCACGTTCATCGACGGGCCATCATTGCGCCCCACGTCCAGCTCCCGTCCCGGCGAGGGGCCATCATAAACGACGCCGTTTGCGCAAACATGCGTACGCGTGGCTGCCGGGTTGATCGCATGTCTGCAACATGCCCTGAGCCAAAGTTCGGCCCAACGTCCTTTCGTAACCGAGTCGGGGCCAGTACGGATTCGGGGCGAAACCCCCGCGCCCGAATGCGTGAACTGGTTTTAGCGCAGCGTGCACGGCACCAGGCTCGACCACTACACGAACCTGTAGGCCTCGCTACTGAACCTGCGCACAAATTTCCTGCCTTTCAGAACGCTTTGAAAAACGTTAATAGATATAAATGGCACTGTTATGTGTTTATTCATTTAACGTCTGGCTGCTTAGCTTTTAACTTTTGCATCCATTTAGTCACCACCAGATGTGACCTAAACTTGGGGCATTCTTTCAAGCTCCCACAAAGAAGGGGGAGTGAGATAGTGGAGGGGAGGGCGGGAGGGGGGGCGAAATGCTTGGGCAGAGGGAACTCCATGGTAGGGATCATTGAACAGTGAGTAAAGCGCGCAGCCTGCAGCACGCAAGCGCCATCTATGCGGAAAGGCGACGCCAGCGTTCAGAGCGGTATACAGTCGAAACTGGATTTAACGAAATTGAGGTGAGCCGCAAATTATTTCGTTAAATTGAGAAATTCGGTAGACCGAATTAGGCATTTTGTGGTCACTTAATTTGGTACATTAGATTATATACTGTAGCAGCATCCAGCAAGCTTATGTGGCGTCGTATTTGCGAAGCGTAAATGCTCAAAAATAAAATTGCGGCACGCGCGTATGAAAAGAGACTACGAAAATTGTTCCCTAAACAAGAACGGCTCCGGGGGACTGGACATTTATTTCCCCCCAAAGAAGTCGGTGATCTTTGCTTACGTGCGCTTTGTAAGCAACGGCCGCACGGATGTCTCATGTAAGTTTGTAGTGCGTCCAGTGCGTCTTCCGTATACCCTCGTGCGTTCCGGAAAACATCCGCAGCAGATCAGGGGCATCCATCACTTGAGCCGGTGTCGGCACGGGAGCTTCAATATCTTCAACGTCTTCGTCAGCGTCTTTAGCCGCCACTTCCCCCACGCTGCCTACAAGCCGCAAGATATCACCGTCATCCAAAACTTCCGTATACAGTGACTTCGCTTGCATCGGCGCTCACGTAGTCGGAGAAGCTTATCCCGACGGGCACTTCATCCACTGACGAAGGTGCTTCCAGGCATCTCCACGGTGGCGCACGGGACTCGACGGGCTTCATGTCCGACACGCTCGTCACAAGGTTTAGTCGTGCGCGTGCTTACGCACTCCACTTCCGCGCACGAAAGCACGGGAACTACCCGCCGAACGAATGGCGAACGAACACCACAAAGCACGCCTTGAAAAATCCGGCCGAAATCTGATGAATTCAACTCAGAATTGCAACTCCCGTTTTGCGCCGCGCAGTTTCGTAAAAGCGGGACAAAGGTGGTCCGCGGTGTTATCTCTGTCGCGCCATGAATCAATTTCGAGGCGTTCTCAGACCAAAAATTAACATTTTTTGAGCTGCATTTGTTGAGAAAAGGTTCGTTAAACCAGGGCAGATCATTATATTGGTTTCCTTATTTCGAGTTAGTTAAGGTATTTGGCTCTAAGGGCGTCTGAGCGGGAATCGGGACATTCTGGTTAAACCGGGAATTTCGTTAAATCGGGTTCAGTTAAATCTAGTTTTGACGGTATTTCAATTCCAAACATGTCGCTTCTGATGGAGGCGAAAAGCAAAAACGCCCGTGTGTACGAGATTTCGGCGCACGTTAAAGATCCCCAGGTGGTCAAAATTAATCCGGAGCCCTCCACTACTGCGCGCTACATCGCCTGCGTTGCGTCGGCACGTTAAACCCCTACAATCAATCAATCAATCAATCAATCAATCAATCAATCAATCAATCAATCAATCAATCAATCAATCAATCAATCAATCAATCAATCAATCAATCAATCAATCAATCAATCCAAACATGTCGCGCGTTTCTGTTTCCTAAAGCAGAATCCGGCCATCCTGCTGGTGAGTGATCCTCTGGGCTCTCCCACTTGGGAACGCGCCATTAGGGACAACAGCGTACAATTGCTTGTAAAAACGCTACTAATCCTTAGCGCATTTCTTACAAGATTCTCTTAATTTACGGATGATTTGTTGCAAATGCGTAAAAAGAGTACCACATATGGCAGGCTTCGCAAACAGACCCACATACTTAAAAGTTTACCAGTCAAAAGAGCCGTGTTACCGGTCACGAGCGCTGACGTTCGAAAGTTAAGACAGCTACAAGCAGCTTTACCCAAACGCTACCCGGCAGAAATCGGCCTTATTATATGACGGTTACGTTGATTACGTTGTCCTCGCGATTCCGTTTGTTTTGAGTTCGCGTATGTCGGTCACAATGGTGGGTGCAGAAGCGCATGCTTCACTGAGCGCATAAACTTAACAAAAGGTCTGTGTGCTCGGCGCACTTGTCGGTCCGCCGCAGAAGCTCTGCGTGTTCAGTTAGCTAATAAATCTGACGCACTTGTATTGTTCAAGAACAATGGTTGCCCCGTGAGTGAAATAATGGAGGTCCCCGATGCAAAAATAAAAAAAAAAAGGAGAGAGAAGGCCCAGACGGGCAAGCCGGCCTTCGACTTCCTTTCATTAAGGGCAGCCAGTGTTTCTTGATGTATGGCATTTGAAAACACTCGTTTAGGGTTATTATCCGACCAATTAAATTACCTGATTTTGGGGCTTTCTTCGCGGATGTCAGGCGGAGCGTTTACACTCATTTGTTTTTTCATAAACGTGGTTCGCGAATGAATGGTCGTATGATCTTGTTTTTTCTTTTTTTTCCTGCTCCCATGATTTTAAAGCACTGGGCTTAGAACCACTTTTTCATTCTTGCGGTGCATAATAGCGACAATTTATGGGGCCGCCAAGTGCAGTTAAAAGCTGCGGAACGCAGCTAAAGTACGCTGGAGGTGCCTGCCTGTGAGCAGGGCTGAAAACACCTTACAAAAAGAGTTTGTGCGTCCACTCATGCTGGTCTGTTTTGTTGTATAACTTATATACGAATGAATGAGCCCACATGAGGACACAAGCGCACGCAAGAAATCCTTGCCCAGTAATATGCTTTTAGCATTAAAGCACTGTAATACATCTGCCACGCATGTGGCGCTAATTCAAGTCAATACCGATGCTCAAGTCAATACCGATGCTCATCCCTTTCTCATACTCGCCATGCTTTTTTTTTTTTTACTCTTTGCGTGCTGTTAAAGTCGCCTTGCTGGCGACCAGTCTCTATGCTAGCTTACCACAGCTGTGCTCGTAAAAGGGCAAAAATAAAAATTTCCCGTATTCATTTTCCTCGCCTGAATATCTGACCGGCCAGAATAATGTGGTTGCGCTGTGTCCCAATAGGCGGCGCCATCTCTCATAATCAGCCAGGAAGCGGAAGAATGTGTACAGTTGAGCGCGAAGGGATGTTCAGCGCGAAGGAATAAGAGAAGATATGAGATACGCATTCACACGAACGCTGACAACGTTTGTATTTTACGTGAAGTTTACATTTTGCTGTTCCCCACAACCTTCCGCTAATGTCTCTATTCTTATCCGTTTATTTAACGGATCCGTTTGTTTAAATGACGCCCTCTTGAAATTCCCACCGACACTTCATAATTCCTTATTACTGCCACAAAATGTTTGCTCACGTAGTTAAAATGAGGGTACGCACTGTCTCATAATTAATAAGTAGCCGAGCAACCAGTCAGCTTGGGTAGTAAGCTGTGTCGTCTGCGACAGTGCGGCACCGGCAAAAATAATCATAACCAGCGGTCGTAGAACGTATACGGAGTCTGAACACCACCGAAGACATGGGGGCAATATTACCGAGTGCGCACAGTAGTCTTGCGCGCTTAACATCGCACTCAAATGAACTCAAGCCGTTTACGATGAAAGTACGTATGAGGGGCGAGAGCAGGGTAAACGGCGGCTGCAAACTCTCATGAGGTACAAGTGCGGCAGAGGCGCAATTACTGCGAGCTCCAGCGCTCGTCTTCGATAAAATGCAAGCTCAAACTTGTGCCCCGGAACAGCGGAATCCCTCTGATGAGAGTCTGAGACTGCTAAAAACGCGGGGCGCACATTGGGTTCAAACTCTTCCATTTCGCTTTACGAAACATAATTCAAGGCCGCCGTCTCCAAACACGACGTCGTGTTTCGCCCACTATTTCTTTCCTTCCCGCGCGCGGAGGGATTCAAAGCACTCAGTGCTTGCGGCTCCAGCGTGTTGGCTCAAAGGCTAGCGCGGAAACATCACCGCTAGCGGCGGATTACTTCCCCCTCCCCCCTCCTCTTCCTCTTCCTCGACCCCTTATCGGCCGCAGGGTGGTATAAAAACTAAATGTCGAGATGTGTGTTCGGTGATTCTCCATAAAAGTTTGCTGCGCCTTCGCTTGTGCTGTTTGCTTTAACCGGCGCCCTCGCGAGTCTCTCGAAAGGATTCTGCGACCGCGCTCCCGCAAATGCTCATTGAAGTGGCTTGCTTCCTGGCGGATCGAGGGCTTTGCTTTCCTATCTAGACCCAGACGTTTCCCGCCAGGGGCCGCTCTCGTTCGTTCTCTGGAAACATCTTTCAGCGCCTGATGGAAGACTCGTCCCAGTGAGCGAACTCGTTGAGCGTTAATCTGGTGTGAAAGAATAGATAGAAAGATTCGGCACGAATTCATATATTTTTGACAGCGGGCTTAGCCTTGGACAGGGATAGCTTAAGATATACTTGTTTTATTTGCTTCTCTAACCCATCTGTGTTTTTTCGCTCTCTGCAAATTAAAAAATATCTCGTTTCGTCTTCTGAGTGCATGTTTTACAAAATAATTTGTTTCTCGCACGGCGCGTCACAGAGTACATTAAAATTTTTCTTTATATTTACGCGGGGGAAAAGGGGGGGGGGGGGCTTTTGTGTTTCATTTTGAATACAGCTATTGCCGGAATTGGGTGAATGTAGAGGTATGCCCACGTGCATGCGCCTGACCAAGCTCCTCCCCTTTCCCTTAATCGCCTTTTCTTGACCTAGATATGAGCCGGCATCCGAACAGTCTTGATTTGATTTGATTGATTGTAGGGTTTAACGCGCCGACGCAACGCAGGCGATGAGGCGCGCCGTAGTGGAGGGCTCCGGATTAATTTTGACCACCTGGGGATCTTTATCGTGCGCCGAAATCTCGTACACACGGGCGTTTTTGCTTTTCGCCTCCATCAGAAAAGCGGCCGCCGCGGCCGGGAATCGAACCCGCGACCTCGTGCTCAGCAGCGCAACGCCTTAGCCACTGAGCCACCGCGGCGGGTTCCGAACAGTCTTGCTCGGGCGTTCATTGCAGCATCTGCTCTGCTTCCACGCGACGGTGAGCGCAGTTCATACACCGATTCAGGAACTTACTTATTACACGCATCTTTTGTATGATAGGTTGGATTGGTTGATTATTAGGTTTAACGCACCGACGTTACACAGGCGATGAGGCGTGCCGTAGTGCAGGGCTCCGGATGAGTTTTGACCACCTGGGTACCTTTAACGTACGCTGAAATCACGAACAAACGGGCGTTTTCGCTTTTCGCCTCCGTCAGAAAAGCGGCCGCCGCGCCCGGGATACGAACTCGCGTTCTTGGGCTCAGCTGCACAACGGCATAGCCACTGAGCCATCTCGGCGGGTTTTTGTGATAGGTCTACTGATACTTTATTCACATGTTAATACCGTAGGAGGTCCGAAGTTTCAGGGACTGTCAGCAGGACCGCCTATAAAATTTCTCACAGTACAAAGTAAAAGACAGTTGTACAATTACAAAAAAATGGTAGAAAAAGCAAACACAGTTTGCAATATTTGTGTTTCATATAATTTTGAATAAGCAGCGATTATACAGAAACAAAGCAATTTGCTAAGCAGTTCGGCGTTATGTAAGATAACAGACTAAAACGAAGCCTACCGGCATTGCAGTGTATCTATGTGGTGTGACCATAGGTCGGCATACTCACTCGTGAGTACATGCTCAGAAGTACGAGTGAGTACGATAATGAGTAAGTGCAGACGCAGAAAAAAAAGTGAGTACGATGACGAGTGAGTACAGACGTGAGTACATGTATACTCGTGAGTACAGTACTCATGAGTACAATACTCGCGAGTACATGTAATTTTTGAGTCTGAGTTTGAGTGGGTACAGATTGAAGGAAAAAAATTTGATTGAGTTTGAGAGTTCTTTCTGTTTTGCCAACCTATGAGTATGGCATCGTGTACCCTTGCTGCAAAAGCAACAACAGTGCGACAAAACTCGACCTAAATAACGGTTTGTGACACCCACAAGTTCATAGTTCAACCCTACTCTGCGTCAAAACAGATTAGGAACTCTTTTACAGAACACCGGCGCTGTCCGCCGTTATTACGCCGGCCACCTGATGGCGTCGCCGTTTCTTGATACGAAGTTAATATAGAGTGCTGCTGCGAAATTCCTGTAACAGTTCTTAATGTAAAATAGATCAATAATTGACACGGTTCTCTTATACCTCAGGGGCTAAAAAGAGACGGAATTGAGCTTTAAATGTACAGCGGTCTCGAGCACATACCGAACTTACCCGATTCTAACGCGCCCCCGATTCTAACGCGCACCCGATTTACCAGGCAAAAAAACGAAAAAACTTGCACCTCCGATTGTAACGCGCACGGAACTTTGTGAGCAAGAACAACGAATGCGAGAGAAACGGGCGATTTATTTCCCGAAGTAATCTCACGCATCTCACTCCTCGTCGCTCTCCGAGAGTTCCTTGTCGCCTTCCGCTGACCGCGACATCTCGTCCTCGGTGCCATCAAGCGCATTCGCGATGCCTCACTTCTGAACGAACGTTCAACCACGGTTGATGGGATCGTGGCCCACGCCTCGCACGCCCATCCCGCGAGCTTCCCCAGAGGCGCACGCTTCAGCCAACCGCTCGTTTTGAACGCGTGGGAGCCGCTCGTAAGCCGTGGAAGCGGCGCACCTTCGTTGCCGCTGCTCCCATTGCTGTTATCAAGCCAAGCGCGCAAGTGGAATAATTTGACGATTTGTGTGAACGCCGAAAATTTGATGCTACAAATTCTTGCGAAAATTGATCCGAAAAATTGTTGCTAAAAGCTTTGGCGACATCTTGAGATGGCGATGGCGATGGATAGGTCGAAATTTCAGCTGTTTCGGCAGTTTCGGTTTCGTATCCGATTCTAACGCGCATGCGATTTATCGGCCTGTTTTTCCGAAAAAAAAGTGCGCGTTAGAATCGGGTAATTACGGTAACTCTTTTGAATTATTGCTGCTAAGTCGAAACATCTTCAAAATATTCTTCGTCATTCAAAATGCGGTTCTGAAGTCTCACGAAGCAGGTACTGTAATGAACCATATTTATGGTATAGATATAACTAGGTGACGCTTTCAAGAAGAACTGAGGGATGTCACACTGTAGAACACTATGAGAGGTTGTCTACTAACCAAGCGTCACATACAGCCACCAGTAGAGTGGCGCTGGAGCTACTTACTGATTTAGAGATGGCGGCAGCGGGCTCGGTCTTTTTAAATTGTTTCATACGATGTCCTTCACAGCTAGAATTAAGATTTTAAATATTTGACTGGGATGCCTCCCGGCAATATGTGTGACATGTTTTATTTTTATTCAGCTGAATTACAAAGAAACTTAGGGCTTACAAAGTTTATAATACGCACGATTTTTCACAACAGCTAAGTTCACCTTGCGCACTCGTTAGACGCATACAAGACGCACGTAAAGGCAAGCAATATCACTCACCCAATGAATTTCGTTGTCTGAAGAGAACTGTCCACCGATAAGTTAGGTATACAATGTGGCAGTGCGTCATACAGATCTGCGCTCCCGTCGCTGCCCGCTAACAAGCGCTATGACAGAACGAGTCATGTAGCAGCACCAGGAGCAACGGCCGTCTATTGTTTTCGCAGGGAACAAGGGAGGGCTGCTAAGTGTAGAGGAGGCTTCGACAGGGAAAAAGTCCCGCCGCGCTTTCCCCAGCATACGTGACCCCGAGGGCCGGGCTTCGCGAGGCAGCCTTTCGGCCATTTCCATCCACATCGCACGCCTACGTACCCCCTGCTGGCGTGCGCGCGACCACGCGGTCCTCCGGGATCCGATGTTGGCGTGCGGCGCTGTCGTGTCTCGCCGTCTGCCGGCGTCGGTGCGACAGCCTGCCCTGCCTGTCTACGCCTGTCCTATCGCGCCGAGAACTTGGGCCGCCTACACGATCTAGTGCTTGGTGGCTAATTACGCGTGCACGCCCCCTTCCTTGTCCTGGTCGTCGTCCACGAAGGAAACCGGGGACCATTAAGAACGCGTTCGGGTGTCCAGGGCGGCTTCATCCTGGTGACAGCAGGCTGAGCCGTCCACGCCAAGGGGAGGCCTCATCCCGTTTTAGAACAAGTCGATGGAAAATTCGAACAGCCGACTTGCACGGGGCCGTCCGGTCGGCGGAACCGACATTGATCGAGCCGGCGCGCGTCAGTGCGCCGGTGAGCGTCGCCGCCGAGGTGGGACCGTCGGCCCAGGGGCCCCGAGGCAATTCGCGCTGCAATTCGCGACGCAATTGGGCCCCGGTCACGGCGCGTGCCTCGTCGGCCCGCTCGGATGTTCTGGAAGGCGCCTTTCCTCGGCGCCGAGCCGCGCAAGACTGCCCTCGGGCCAGGTGAGCCCCCGCCGAGACCCGCCTTTGTTTCAGCGGGGCGCCTTTCTATCGAGCCCGGCTGGGCTGGGCGCGCCCTCGCTTCGCTGCCGCCGCCGCGTCCGGAAACAGTGCGCGACTGTGCACTAATACGCCGCCGGCTTCCTACATACACACACGCATTGCTTGCTCGCACTGGCTCCGCGCAAGCCTCGCTGTGCCACGTGTTCTGAACGGCTAGGAGCCGTAGCTGTCTGTGGCAACCCTGTTTGCAGAGTCATTCCTTCCTCCACGTGGAGCAGCGTTCTTTCCTTGGGAGTTTATCAATTACTGGCGTCGCTTGTATTTGCAAATGGGGCGCGCGTCAAGCACGGCACGAGGTCACAAAATACGTCAGTGCGGCTCTGCAGCCGTCTTGCGCTTCAGGAAAGCGAAATTTAACCTTAGAAAATCTCGTCTGTAACCGGGGTAACGCATGATTTTGAAACACGCTAGCATGACGAACAATCTAATGCAACACAGTTTCACTTTCATTGCCGATTTGTTCCCAGATGGTCAATCAGTATGGCGTATTCGTGCGTGAGGGCATGTTGTCGGTCGACTAATATGTGTCCCGCACCATGCCAGTTCCGTCCGTTTCCTTTCGTGTGTGCTGTCCGTTCAGCGCAACTTGTTTTGATTGTTTTAGACAGGAACGCACGCCTGCGCGGAGAGCACTCAGAGGAGTTGACTGTTTCCTATAGCTTACCCATGCAAGACTTATCTCGAGACCAGCGCAACTATAGCAAACAATCGCCTATATCTACTGTATTTGCCATGTTTCTTTTCTTATTGCACCGTTGTCATAGCTGAAAGTTCGAACGCCGTTTGTCACCCTGTTTCGGAAACATTGCTTTTGCACCAACCGGCAACTTCTTTAAGCCTGCTGACCACAAAAAGGCGGTTTAGATCCCGTCGCGTCGGCCGTTTTTTGAATGAAGAAAACACCTGTGTGCTGAAATTTCCATGCACGTTAAAGAACCTCATGTGAGCTATCTGTAGTCATCCACTGATTCGTCTTCCGCACTACGGCGTGCTTCATAGCCGAGGCGTATTTTCGGCGCATAAAACACCAATTTAATTTGTTTGCATACTTGGCAAGTGGCAGTGCCGTGTCGCTTATGTTATCTTTGTCCCGTTTACACTTTAGACTCAAAAAGTGGATCACAGGTTATGACGAAAACATCCGGGCACAAAATAAAGACCGAGTACAAAAATATCGCGGACGTTCTTATAACTGGCCCGCAAGCGTTCTTATGAAAGTCCTAGCAAGAACATGCAAAAAAGCTTAAATGGATCAGTATGTGTTTATGTCATACATTTCTTCGGCACACTCGCATCCTCAAGCAGCAGATCCATACTTTCCTACAGCGCGCAAATTTCACAAGGATTTCACACAATCAGGTGAGCGTATCTCGAACGATCATTTTTCCAAACAAGCAAACTTTTTTTTTTTCACGTGCTGTATGTATTCAGCTGGCACTGGGCATCGATCTTCAAAGCATCTGATTACACTAGTCCGTATTTTGACTGCGTAAACGGTAAACAAAAGTAGCACCGTTTATACAACACCCGCCTAAACCGTCCGTGAATGTTTCGCTTTTGGAAACGGGAGCTTCGTGATCCGGCGAAATTAAACCTTCCATTTCCAAGGGTCTCTCGGAGAAGCCCTTCGTTCTCCCATCTTGACTCTCCCCACCGTTCCTCGGCTTCCGAGGATTTCCTTCGTCTCCGGCGCTAACAAAAAGGGAAACGGAGCGACGCGTAGTTACACGAGCCTCAGGCTCGCAAGGCCTCGTGCGCGCTTATCACGAGCTCATTTTGTAGGAGATGAATGAACCGTTGCGAACGCATGTGGGGCCGGGATTTCGGCACGGCAGCGAACAATACGCCGGCACTTCGCACGAAAGAATTCCCGCGGGTAGCACAATTCAAAGCGGCGGTCTGGCCGCTACCGTGCGTTTAGCGAGGGACGAACTTGCTCCGCCCTTTGCGTCGTTTTTCTTCGGCTACTTATGCCTAATGTCGACAAAAAGTGCTCGAGGCGGACAGCGAGAACACCCAAGTTAGCGTCCTGTTCGCTAGGCCGGCACGTCGGGAATGTTTTGTTCAGCAAAGTTTCCCCCTCTGCAGATGTCGATGCAGCGATTCTGCTGTTGCGCGGCCGTGTGCACTCGACGGTTCCGAGGGCGGCCTCACCTAAGCCTCCATTCGCCGCCTTGCTCCTCTTAACGCTTCCGACATCTAAAGTTTTGCTGAGCTGAGCACACCATCGGGTGTTTTAATTGTTACATTCCCGCTTTTGCTAACCTCAATTTATTTTTTTCTTCCATTACCCCATGCCTCTCTCTGCGTTAGGAAACGATAACGCCTCCGGAGATTGCGGTTGCCTTATCGAAGACTACAGAAGAGAAAAAAAAGAAAAAAACAGAGAATGCGTGCTCCCTTTTCGTGTTGTTGCATCAGGACAAGTATTATCTGTGCATCCTCGTTTGCGTTCGGGAGGCATAACGCAGCGTTACATTTCATGGCTGAACCCAGCAAAGTTTTCGTTGCCCAACTGTGCTATAGCTCCGTTTGCCTTTATAGTGACTGCTCCACGTCGCCACAACGCCCGGTTTCTTTTAACATCCGCCCGCGGGCCGGGTATCCAGTTGATGCATTTCCTTGATGCCCTAGACATTTGCCCCCGTTTATTTACGCCAAGTTGCGTTCTGTCTGAAGCGCGTTTTTATTTACTTCATCGTGTCATGCCCGTACTGTCGGCGTCTTATGGCGCCGCGATGTTCCCGCTCACGTGCCAGCCTCCGCCAGCGGCACTCCGAGGTAACGCGATACTGGCCTGCGTCTAACGCACGCAGCGAAGTGACCCCGCCATTTCCAGTGGTCGCCGCCGTGCTATCACGATCCTTTCTAACCCGGATGAGGGCTATTTCCGCCTTGGATACTTCTGCGCCACCCCCCACCCCCCCCCCCCCCTTTTTTTTTCGTGCCTTCGTTCTCTGTATTCAGGGCCTCAACCCTTCCCACCATTCCTCTTGCTTCCTACTTCTTTCGCTTTATTAGCTTTTTCGGTGTTCCGATTCTTTCCGGCGTCTTGACTGTGCATGGTCCGCTTTTCTATTCCACTTCGCTTCGGTTTTCATACCAAAAGTAATACACACAACGGCTGTGTCGCAACAAAGTCGGTGTTGATATTGAGCACGTCGCTGCTCTTTGGGCGCCCCTCTGGTCCCCAGCCTCATGTGCGCATGCGCAGGTAACGATCGTGCGTGCATCCTGGATCACGTCTCAAATTCCAAGGCTTCTGTGCGGCAGAGCTCTACAGCAAAAATGGGAAAAGCAGGCGATACTGGCCAGAGTAGATTTTTCCTCCTTTACGCGTGACTTTTTTTTTTCCCGTCTGTCTTTTTTCTTTCTTTCCGTCTTTTGCCTTCTCTCCCTCTCTCCCCTTCCCCCTCCACTGTGTTCCTAACTATCATAAATCATGTTCGGCGCCACCGTTGCTCCACTGCTCCTTGGGGAGTGATGTAGTTACAGTAACACTGCACCGTGATTGTTGTGAAACTGGGGCGCGGGCAACATGTGGATGGCAAACAACAGCTTTAATAGGTGACGGTCATATGTACATGTCCGCGGCTTCTTCTTTCTTTTTTTTCTCTTTCTTTCTTTCTTTCTTTCTTTCTTTCTTTCTTTCTTTCTTTCTTCCTTTCTTTCTTTCTTTCTTTTGTGACGCGTTCGTTTTGCCTGTTTGAAGCCGAGCAAAAAGGGAGGGGTAGTCAGTAAAACCGCCTACATGAATGCCCTGTCTGTCTCGTGTCTCAATAAAGCATAGCAGTTTTTCTGGTTAGCCTCATGGAGCTTTGCGAATAGGTTAGCGTCGGAATTGTCATTTCACACGTGATTTGAGTCCTATCCGAAAAGAAGGTGATAGCAGTAAACAACAACAACAAAAACTCCGCTGAATATTCTCAGATTCATAATATACTCAATTGTGTACGGCGACTGGTACAAGCTTGCGATTTTCTTTTTTCACTTTGTTTTTTTTTTCTATTCCATACACCATACTAGCAAAGGCGTGATTTTCGTCGCGAGTTCTTGCGAGCGCTTTATATACAGCTGAAGAAACATCAATCATGCCTCTGGCATAATCCCTACTCTCCTTTCTCCGCGCTGAGATCTACGCGAAGAATGCCCAGTTTTTGTCGGACTTTGTCATCTAGTTTGTACGCCCTGGTCTCGCAGTGGCCTGCGCATTGCTTTGATTCGCGGACCCTACGCCGGTGCGCTTTAAGAGCAAGGCCACTTAAGGCGATTGCTAACGGGGCGCGCGGCTGGGCACTCGGCGCAGTGCGCCGACGGGCTGATTAAATGGCGTACCATGATGTGAAGGTACCGCCCGCCGGGCCGACCCCCCTCGCTGTTTGGCAGCTCCTTTCAGCGGCGCTTGGAATTTAATTACTTCAGGTCGGCACCTTTGAGGAGGCCGGCTCGCATTTCGTCATTTGTCACCACGCACCTTGTCGGGGAGCGGAAGCAGCTCTGGGCCTCGCGAGGTCGCCGTCCCGAGTGCCGTGTGTCCGTTTCGCAAGGCGCGCGCTTGAATGCGCTCACGGATTGCAGCGCGTGGAACTACGAGAGCTGCTGTCGGAGTCGAGCTTTTCTTTGCGGCGAACGGCTTTGCAACAGGCTGCGGCTCGCACCTTCTGGGCATAACGGGTACGGGTGAGCGGCAGCTGGCAGCCATATTGCGATGTTGTATGCGCGTGACTTTCAGAGGGACGAGGGTGGCCGATTTCGAAATGAAGAACGAAGGGCGGCGAACGTAATGAAGAAAATGTCCCAGTGTGGGTCGGCTTCTCAACTAGGCCCGCAACAGCTGCATCCCGAGTGGTACGTCTTGCCGTTCATCTTCCACGTACTAGTTATTGAAGTGTTTCAACATACTTTGTAGCACCTCCTGCTACATCAATGCGGTCCACTTTCGGCCCGGGGCTAGCTGTAACACGCGACATGTACGGTGCTGCTGACTTCGTACGCCATGGACATCGCACGCCTCTGAAACTGACGGTACGCACTAATATCACGACTGCGCCGCACAGCAACGCTTGTATAGGTGATGAATCCGCATTAGCGGACAATGTTTAGCCCCACGCGATTCCGGAGGTTAGTGTCATTGCGCTTGTTTAGTTCGGTGTAATCGGCTGTATATGTTACCAACCACGCGCGTTTTTGCGAAACGTCGCACGAACAATGACAATTTACACGTTTATTCTGTTGCATACGCAACATACTCGCATAGTACGGTCACAAAGAATTGGCCCGCACTCAGGAAACCGGTGTACCAACTTACATACAGTGAGACGAGTACACGTCGAGATGGAGGGTATATTGTCTCGGTAACCAAATGTCACTGAGATCGTTTCTCAGCAATGTAGTTTGGTTGAAAACAATTGGCCCAGACACTAGAGACCGATATATCAGTTTATTTACATGAAATCAAGGCACTTACGTCCAAAATAAAGGTTATCTCTTCACAATGAAGTGCCTAGAGAGCGCCCAAATTCACGGGTATCGTTCGTACATAAAATTTGTAAGTTTGTTCTACAGTTCAATAAACCTTCCGGGCGAGAGCGGAATTGCCTTAACGCCCTCCCGAACCAATGCTGCAGCTCAGCGGTCCCTCGACACGCATTTGATTTTCGAGTTGGCTGGGTAAAGAGTATACAAACTGAAATTTTCCCATGTACCACCATTCCCCCTTGAACACCACTACTAGGGGAGAGACATCGCCAGAGGTTTTAACGCCGATTAACGTATACGCGCGATACAATTTGCGCAACATCTCCTCCACATGCTGATTCGCAGATCTCTTTCACATTCATTACCACTCGCCAGGAGGTGTGAAGGTACAGGCACGGCTTCTGCGTGTAGTTAAAACCAAAATTTGAATTTAGTAGTTATGGCCGTTACACACACCTGTCTGCCTGCCCAAACTGTTCTCGGCCAGTGAACCTGAAAAAGATTTCAGCTGTTGTCAAATACGCAGTCTTTCGACAGTAATGCATTGTTAGGGTGAGTTCGTGCGTGCGCGACTATTTTAGCTCCTGTCGTCGTGCGAGTTATAAACCGAACCCGGGCGTCGCCTATAAAGCACGAACTCAATCTCGGCATCGTGAAGGCCAAAATGCCCCCCACCCCACCTCTTTCCTGGCGGTTTCTTTCCAATCCAGCCGCTATGTCCCATCTTTTTCTTGCGTGCGTATACGTGCGCGCTCCTTATCAGTGACACGAATGGCCGTTTTCCGCGCCCGCATCTCGCCGAAGATGCCATTTCGAGCGCGGGCACTCGGGTTCCTATTTCCTGCACCGTTCGAGGGGTGAGGTGGCGCACGGTGCTGATTTACTTTTTCGCTCCTCTTCCGCCCTCTCGGCGCGCTTGTTGTTGCACTTTACTGTGGAGACCTTATCGTGCGCTTAGCAGGCTCAACGTGAACGAAATAGGGCTGCCGAATTTTGCGATCGTTTTGTCAGTAAAACTTCCCGCAGTGTGTTTGTTCCTCAGCTCTTCTCGTCGAAGGCCATTATTTTTGCTTCCTTACTCTTTTTAGCCCTAGCTACCGCAGTAAACAAAACGCGGGCTGAAAACCTTTTCTGAAGTCCGGCGCAGGTAAAAGCTTTCATGACTGCTCACTTGCTTAGAGTGGCGTGAGAGCAATCTCGTACGTTTCTTCTTCTCCTTATACTACTGTAATGTTGTCGTCTGTCTTACGATCATTTCCAGTCCCTACAGCAGTCAGCACGCTGTTGGCAGCACTAGAACTGCATTGTGTGAGCACCCCTTTGTTTACTTGCGGTTTGCTGCAGTCGGCACGCTGCATAAGGATACTAAATTATACTTCATTCAAGGAAACTTGACGATCAAGAACGCCTGGTCAATCGGACCCCAGCAGCGCTGGTAGCCTGCGGCCTTCTGAAATAAGAAGATGCACATACTTTATATATAAACCGGATCTATTTGACGTTTTTCCTCCCCTGCCTCCTCAAGCTAAGTCTGAGCTTCGTGCAACGACAGTGTTTTGTCTGCATGTTTTCTTATATCTCTCACAATCACAATCACAAGACGCGTGCGCAACTTGCGTGAGTAGTTTATTCAGTGCCTGATATCCTTGGTATATCGCGACGCGTGCTTGAATATCGGAATGCTCTGGGAACCCTTCGGGGCAGTACGGGGAGGTTAGTCAAAAGGCAACTCTCTGAAGGGCCACGACGCTGAAGCTGATGTTCCATGATTTCGGATTAAGTATCGCGCTGGCTGCCTCCAACTGCCAGAACGCTTGACGGCGCCTGAATAAAACATTTGAACGGTACTGTGCACTATTTATCATTCACGCCGTTTTTTAGGGCACCAGCGTCGCTTTTTCAAAGCCTCGTCGTTGCTTTTGTAGTGCGTCTGTATATAGTATTTAATTCTGCATGCAAGAGACCCTTTCCGCTCGTGGTGCCTGCATTGTTGGCCAAGGTGGGCGTCTGACCTCGGTGAGCACCTTTGGCCAACAACAACGGCTGGCGGCGTAATGATGGTCAGGATGTACAGTTAGTTCGTGATGGATCCCCGAGCCACAGGTTTTATTGCTTGTTCGATATTTCTTATATTTCTCGCGAAGCAAATTATTTTGTTTTAATGCTTCTCTACACACCAGATTCTTCGGCTACACATTATAGGTAGGGCTGCTAGCTTGTTCGAAAAGCCGAACCAGTTCACACTCTGCAGCTGCACTCAGCGGGGTCAACCTTTCGTGCTTCGTTAAGAGGTAGGAAATTCTCAGAGTTGGGGAGCACTGCGGGTGAACGGACCAGCAGCACCTGCTCCTGCTACAAAAAATTAACAAAAAAAAGTAGAAATAGAAAACACAGCGTATATCGGGTAATCCTGGCTCAACTTTTCTCTCTGCTTGTTAGCCACTGCGCAGCGCGAGCTTTCGGGCTTAACTGAAACAAAAATAAATGTGTGGTTGAGAGCCCGTGTGAACGGCCGCCCTCAAATGTTAACCTTTGAGGAGGACTACTCCGGGCTCTACACTATGACGATGGTGATGATGACTGCGATCTTGAAAATGGTTAGGAGGCCACGACGTACGTGACTACGAACGAACAAACTTTTACTTCGAGTCATGCGGGTGTATTCTAGTGCTAAGCAATTGGCAAAAACTATTATTGTAACGGGGCAGAAACCTACGGGCAGAAACCTGGAGGCTCACTAAGAGGGTTCAACTTAAATTGAGAACGACTCAGCGTGCAATGGAGCGGAAAATGATAGGTGTAACATTAAGGGACAAGAAGAGAACGGAGTGGGTCAGGGAACAAACACGTGTTAAGGACATATTAGTAGAAATTAAGAAAAAGAAATGGACGTGGGCAGGGCATGTAATGCGAAGGCAAGGTAACCGCTGGTCATTAAGGGTAACAGAGTGGATCCCAAGAGAAGGCAAGCGTTGCAGGGGGCGGCAGAAAGTTAGATGGGCAGATGAGATCAAGAAGTTTGCGGGGATAAATTGGTCACAGTTGGCACAGGACCGAGGTAATTGGAGAATAATGGGAGAGGCCTTTGCCCTGCAGTGGGCGTAGATAGGCTGATGATGATGATTATTATTATTATTGTAACTGCATACGCGGGTGTTACGTACGGGCAGATTTTCATTGTAGCTAGACATACGTAATATTCTGTGTACGCCCGCGCTCAGATAAGCTTAAGTGGGGCGCATAACATTATACAGTCCATTTCACGGACCTAGAAAGCTAGGGCGGGAACTAACCAATAGGAAGGGGGCGTGCGGTGGCACCATACGTTGGGGGCAGCCAGATCATGCACCGTGAACCGCGGTCTTTTGCAAAAACCATGCCCATGGCTTCTGTCAACACCGAATTGTTAGAAAGGCCATTGCTCAGAATGATAAACGCCACTAAAGTAGCGATGCAGCGGGTATCCGTTGGTCCCCATTTAAGGTAACACCAGCTATCGGTGTCGATGGCCAATGGGAAGTGTTGGATCTGCTCATTGCATGAGGCTTGCCGTTCAGAGAGAAAAAACACGTTTTTTTCCCCTTTCCCAGTGGTGTAGCTTCTGCCGCCATCGACATGAACCAGATGGCGCATCTTTGCAGTATTTTCTTCCGCGCATATTTGGCTTCGCCTTTTCACGTTTCGCATAGTGAAGGAGGGTGCAGTGCTAGGCAGTTTAGAACACACTCCGCGCCTGGCAGGCTTGTGTCGCCTTCCGGAGCCCGTGCCTGCTGCGCATTTGCCGCGTTTAGATGCTCGGCGAGCCACACGCGCCCATTTTCGCAGCCCTGACCGGTCCTTAACTGTGGGCCGCATTGCGAGCGAGTCGTCACGCCTTCTGGATGTTTGTAACGACCCGTCGCTTGTACTGTTACGACTCTAAGGCTCGCTAAGCAGGCAATGCCGCAGTTTAACTCCGAAAGCTAGGCGCCTGACGTGGGTTATGGTATCGCGCCATAGAACGGAGTGAGCGCGCAAATGATACAACTGACGCTTTCGCTTGTATCTTAATGGGGCAAAGCCTCCAAGTCAACCACGTCACGTCAAACGTGAGTCGCATAACAATACCCCTTCACCGAGTTGGGCAGAGACATTTTAACCGCTCTCTGAAAAGTTGCGCAACAAAAAAATTGGCCGCGTATCTGCTCAATTCGTTGCAAATGTCGTCAAAAGACGATAGTCTTTATCGGTTATTGCGAAGTAAATGCCTCCCTTCGCTTTGCCGCTCACCTCTCATGTTGTTCCTCTTGCGTCGCTCTCCTCCCAAGGTAAAGACGCCAAAGGTTTGCTTAAATCATTTTAAATTTCCCGCGTTCCACTGCTCCAAACCGGGTGTCTCCATGCGAACGCTGCTGTACGGCGGAGACGCGCGTTAATCGAGGCGCCCTACTTCAACGTTTATAGAACCGCGTTTCCCTACTCCACGTGCGTTGCAAGCAGAACGTGGAACCTATCTAGTGGAACCTTGCGTAACTGTTGCCGGTTGATTTCTTAAAATGGCGCAAGAAGCTATAGTGGCGCGGGCGACAGTAGGCGACGGCGAAGTGAATTCTTTTTCTGAAGTTGATGAAGTATTTAATTTCGCAAAAGCAAGCATGTTTGATTTTTTTATAAAGGAACACTGCAAATATCACTTCTGTATTGATTTGCTGTCTCATATTTGCGTAATGTCTTGTTCTTCTTCAACAATGATGACAAGTATTGACCTTGCACCGGACTTAGATGGGTAGATTTAGCTGTGACTATATAAGACTAATGGGCAGGCATTGTTTTGCTTTGGCCGGGTGGCTGAATCGAGTCACAGACAGACAGACGGACAGACATACAGACATACAGACATACAGACAGACCAAAATTTCTGGGTTTAAGGAGCCCAAGAAAGACTATCGTCTTTAATAAACAGAAGGTACGCATGTTCAGATATTGTCGCACATACCCCAAGCGTTTTTCTACAATCACCGTCCCCCGACTCGGCGCCAGGGACGATTTGCAGTAGCGAATCCTGGATCGTCTTTGATCTCGTGGACTGTTGAGAGGTGGGCGAAAAGCCTCAGCTGCTCTTCCACGGATGTCCTTGCCCTTTCAAGAACCTTGCTTCTGTCGTGTTTGGCTCCCCTTATTTCGACCTTCAATTTTCTCCCGTACTAGACGCGGGTTGGTTTCTTACTTTCTTTTGGAGTCAAAGGAAAAGACGGGCGCGCTGTTTTTGCTCTCGCAGAACTCGCCCTACGCTGGCTGCTGGCTAGTTCGTTTTCTGCCACGACGCACAAAAGGGCTCAGGGTCTCAGCCTTTCTGGGGGAAACATTACATTGAATTGTGACATCTTCAAGTAAAATATAATGTGTCTCGCTCTCTTGTAATTGGAAAACTGAGTATCCTCCCACGACCTGTTTGTGGTGCGGTGAAAACCGACGAGCCGCGCTGTTTTTTAGGTTTGACTGCTTGCTTTCTTTTCATCGAAGGGAAGGCGTCGTCGGTTTGGGTGTCCGAAAATCTCCGCTTTCTAGCTGTGTGTGCCTGCGCCTGTATGTGCCTCTGAGCACTTTCAACTCCTGCCGCGTCTAAATCTCCCCGCTTCTTCGGTTCTTTTCATTTCTATCTCCTTGAATCTCCGCTGATGACCATTATGTTTTTGACATCGTTATCCATGTTTTTTTTTTTTTTTTTTGCAGAACTTTGGCTACTAGGCGAAAGCAAGAAAAAACACATTAAGAGGCTTGTAAATCAGACTTCGAATGGCTCGTAATAGGAGATTGAAAACGAAAAAAAGAAAAAAAGTTCCGGGCTCACAATGCACGTCGGCAAATGTGCCCCTGGAACATGACCTGTGCAAGCTTTGAAAAACTTCGCATAAGGCGGCCTATAGTTACGCCCTGGTTCAAAAGGCAATTTCGGGGAACGAACGCTCTCTTCCAAGTCAGCGTATTGCGTTAAGACGATGTAAAAGAAGCGAAAGTGGCACTGAGCAGTCTAAACTGCGATTGATAATTAACATGAGTGAGTACTTGTACTAAGCGAACATTTTACTCCTCCAAGGAAGAACAGCTAACCAGCATCGTTAATCAAATGAAACGGGATAAGCTTAGTCTGGTTCATTTTTCATATGAGCGAAATTACTGTCGCATGGGAGCAAAAAAAAAAAACGTGCTGCGCATGTTCACTCCAAGGCATGTCCGTGCTCTGCGAGACGATAGTTTCATGAAAAAGAATAGTTTCCTTACTCGTGGCATGGTAATTAGTTGCACACGCTAATTTTTCTTACCCTTAAGTGCACTGGGGAGCTCTAGTTACTAAATTTTCTTATGAAACACATTTTATACGGAAGCGATGTTTGGGAGCTGATCTCTGCCATAACAAGATGAAGTCTGTACGGAATGGCTTGCACGAGATTTACACAAAAGAAAGGGCAATATGATAGCGCGAGAATGGTTAGGCTCTCGATTTTGTACAGGTGCGGTTTAGGCAGCTGATATAACGGCCATTTTGACTCTGTAGTGCACTTTCTTACCGCTTTCAGCTCCTGGCAGTCCATTACAGCTTTCTCGCTGTTATCCACATGACGACGACCGCAATAACAGCACATATATTGAAAGATACCGAACTGAACAGTGGATCTTTACTGCCAAATCTTCAACTTTCTGTCATTCCACAGTTTTTTAGTACCGTCATAAACTTCACTGGATATAGAAAGTTGTGTTCTTTTTTTCTTTTTTTGCGGCGGTAGCCTTAACAATGGGATGTTACTGTTTTTACTAGCGGTCTCGCTTGAGTAAGCTGCACGAGAGTGCACTTAACAGCGGGACTTTTAAAAAGCGTTCCCGCTCCATGGCCTGTCATGGGCACGTAACTATCCTCGAGGTTCCTCCCCACAGCTCCGAATAAGCTGCCAAGGTTGGCGCGACATCTGCCACCGTGCTTTAATTGCGGCAACGCGTTGCTCTAATCATGCACAGATTAGACTCATACCGACTGCATACCGACCGTATTGATTCTCTTTACCGACTGTCTCCTTTGTGTTTTATAATGGTGGTGCGTAGCTGCGGTCAGCGCTTATATGTGTAATATACAGCTAGCAATAATGCGAACGAGGTGGAAAAAATGAGGACGAACAAACAATAACAATACTCTCAATATAAACCTTTTCATCAGCTAATCTCTGTTGCGCATGCGCAATCACATCTTCATATCTACTGAGCCACTTATAAGACCGCTAGCGCAGCCCAATGATAAAATGGCAGTTCCCAGGACCAAGTTTAAAAAGCCTGTAGACGCCGCTTGCATAGTACGCGGCGCCGTTCAAGTTTTATCAGCGCAGAAGCCCGCCGTCGGTGATGTTCAGCAAATCGGCAGCTTCCCCGGACATGCACCTGGATAGGATAATAGCCACGGCGCTTTTCTTTAGCAAAGAAGGAGGGAGATGGGGAGTGCGACTAACCTTTATCGCCGTCCTTCCGCAACAATAAGGGTAAAAAACTGTTGCGCCCCGGGAACACCCGGTTGTTTGTTTCTCCGATTCGCGGCGCGAAACACGCGGCTTTGTACGGCCCCACTGGTCGCGTGCCGAATGCGCGGCGCACGGCCGATCACAGACTGCTGATCCGGCAGCTGAATTCCTCGGGGCCTTCGGCGCGGCCGGGATGTCAATTTCATCCGCAACGACGCAGCAGTGGTACCGAGGCGTAGATGCACGCAGCGTCAGTCCGAATTGAGTCGCGTGCTCGCGTGCGAATCGATCGACCGCGGATTCTGGGGCCAGCATAAGAGCGACGCGCGCGCGCGCGTGACAGGCAGCGCCTGGGGCGCGGGATCGCTGCCCCGCAAGCCGATGGAAACGGGGGATGCCGAGGGGACGGGAAACAATCGGCCGCGTCTCTCCGCTGCCGCGTCGCCGGGATACGCTCCGCCGCAGGCTCGGACGGGGCGACGCTGCCGCCGAACGCAGCATACATTGTGCCCCGCGTGGATACGGCGCAGTTTCCGGGACGCCTTCCTTGCGACCTTTGCGCTGCCCTACTTACGCGCATCCCTTGCACAGTGCCACTGACACGCTTGCAAACGTATGCCAGCCAAGTGTGACGGTGTCTGGAAACGCCCTCCCTCCCTCCGGGCTCCCGTAGTGTCGTCGAAAGCAACGGATTGGCCGCGGCGAGGGATGGGAATCTATAGGCGCAGCATCGAAAACCTAAATAGGGCGACTGTGCCGCAAACGTACTACAATTGCAAAGTTCACGCTGAACTCCTATGCCCTTGTTCAGACTGTTGATGTAACAGGCGTATTGTAAGCTATAGATGCAAGAAACAGCGCTCCGCATCATTTGTTCGGCCGAGACGTCTGATGACGTGATTGTTTAGAAATGTTGCAACAGTCCATTGCGACTACAGTGTGAACCTGGCGTTACATGCGACCGTCTTGCGTAATGTTTTGGATGTCGCGCTGACAACCCTGTCATATGCGCACTAACGTCACTATTGTACCTTGCTGGTCGGACAGCCCTCTCGAAAATGAACTTGCCCGGAATTATCGCTAACTTAGGCCCTCGCTATTCTCATTCTCAGCACCTTTCTGATGACCGTTATCCGCAAGAATGAAAGAAGCCATGCGAAAGCGAGCTTATATTGCAAACACGGTAACCTAATTTTAGAGTCAGAAAATGTTGGCTTGTACAGCAAACGGGGAGACGGATGCACGCATCCCTCTCCTAGTTTGCCGGACTTGTCCGAGCGCGTCCTCGTTAATGTAAAAGTTCGCGTTCCTCCGGTAGCTGGCCCCCTATACGGGCTTCAGCGGCAAAACCTCGTAACGGGCGTTGTTGCCCATTCATCGTCCAGCGTATACTTCCTACGAGCCGTCTCAAAAGTTCTGTGCAGACTTCCGCCGCTGCCGAGCGCGCCCACGTGCTCCGCAGTTGCGTCACAGCACCCCCGGGCAGGCAGCCTTTGTGCCGCGGCCGGGTTTTGAACGTGGGACGACCCCAGGCGAACCCGCGTGCGCGCCCTTCCCGGCCCTACGCCGCAGCCCCGTGACTAGAGCAATAAACAGGGCCGCGTACGTGCTGCCTTCCACATCTCAGCGAAGAGCCGAAAAATTTTCGTTGTAAATCAGCCCCCGACGTGTCTTTCCACTGGCTGCCCCCCTTCCGCAGCGCCAGCCGTGTGCTACCACTGAGGTCGTGCTTTTCGTCTCGGCCAAGTTGCTCCACCACCAGCGCGGTGGCCCCAAACACATCTTGCCGAGCAAATATGGTCTTTCTCACGCCTTGTTTTTCCTTTGTCTTATTTCTTTCCGTCACGAAATGCTTCTATACTGTGCAGGAACTTGCGTATGTCATGCAAATGGGGCGTCCGCCCTGACTACAGAGGGAAAAAATCGATACAGCTGCACATGTAGTAAATTTTTTCGACCCTGCCTGAAAGAATTCGTAGGAAAAGCTATTATCTAGGCAGCAAAAATGTACGTATGGTTCACAAAACTTTGAATCGACGTAGGACCAATTCTATCCCGGCACTGGGCTTTAAAAAAAATGATGTTTTGGGTCTAGCGTGCTTAAGTTAAACTAAATCTATGAAACGCGCAGTTCAGCAGAAAACTACGACATATATATAGTTTTAACTATATGGGTATGCATTTCACGCTTGCGGTGAAATGCAAGCGTGAGATTTTTAATACTTCGCCTCCATCAGAGAAGCACGGCCTCCGCGACCGAGGATCGAACCAGCGGCCTTGAGCATATGCTACCAGGCCACCGCGGCAGGTCCAGCACTGAGAACTCCGCGCAGCATGTCTTGTTGTTTCTAGTTCTGTGCCGATGCGCGTAGCCTTGCTCTTCAAGTCAGAACAATTGCTTTCATGCCCCTTCACCCCCCCCCCCCCGTTTTTTTTTTCTTTTTCGAAACCGTTGTTTCTCGTCAAGTGCACAGAAGCTGTAATATTGTGCAAGTTAGACGCTTCTAATAACGGCTGAAGTTCTGAGCCAATCTCTGTGGTAGCTTCCGATGCCCATTATTGCCAACATAATACAGCGCGAATTACTTGTCCCACTAGTCAGCCGGTAATACTGAATGTTATAGCTCCCGACACCTCGTGTTTTATCAAGCGAATAAATACTGACAATCAGCTCAATGGCCTATGACCGCATCACGGGTTTAATGATTCAAGGAGCTGGGGGTTCCAACACAGCGCGTGCTATGGCTAATCCGTTTGGACCGATATTACACACTGGCAGTCAAATGGCATTTTAGGGAAATTAGGTTTGTTTGACTTTCTATGACTGAGAGAAATAGCAAACGCTGATAAAAAAAAAATGTCTTTAGAACACATGACACATGCACACTTCGTGAACATGCCTCGTATTTCACTTCATAGTCGAAATTAACCAAAACGAGCATTAACTTTTTAATTAAATTGTAATGGCCTTCATGTTCGCCTTTGACAGCCGCAAAAGAAAACGCCCGTGTGTCGGGGTTTCGGCTCACGTCAAAAATTTCCAAGGGGTCGAAATTAATCCTGGGTCCTCCCCTGCGGCGCGCCTCAAAGCCCAGGTGTAGCCTCGGCGCGTTAAACGCCACAATCAATCATCGCTTTTGACAGCTGTGTGCCACTGACCGTATGCTACCGTTCATTGTTGAGCGCCACACTTTCTCCGTTTACTTTATCACTGCTAGCGTGCGTATAACTTTGCGCGAAGCTTATTTTCCTAACTGAACGAAATCTTGAATTCAGGACAAAATTGATTTTCGTAGCTGCCTTTAGCAGTAAACAAACCATGGTGTCGTCTGGCTGAAAGAAAAAAAAAACAACAACAACAAAAAAACGAGCGATACAGAGAAGAGACCAATCAAATAGCAGTTGTTTTCAGCGCTTCTGGCGAAGTGCAGCCGCGTGCCTTTCTGAAACGCACTATCGGGAGGCAAGTTTCCAACGATAGGACGACTTCTCCAGTTCGCATCCGATCCCTTTTCTTGCACCAGCCACTGCAGCCTCGGGCCTCGCCAGACAGTAGCGGCCATTGGCTCGCTGCCATCGTAACCTCGACGTTTATGCGTGACTTCCGAGTCTGTTCTTTCAGTATTGAATTTGTCCGGTGGCCCTGCCGGAGGCACTTGGAATCGGGCCAGTTCTTTTCTCCGTCTTGACCGCAGCCGAAGCGACCTTGTTTGCGGACTCAATTTATTCCCTAAGTGATTTTTGTTTCTCGCCGCTACAACAGTATAACTGACTCGCAGTTAGAAACGGAGGAGTTTTTTTTTTTCTTTTCCGAGAAGAACGCCCCGTTGTTGTTCTTAGTTTATGCAGATCCCCGCTTCGCTCTGCCTCAATTTCCTCCCGCTCTTTTCTGCCCCATCTTTTTCCATCCCTTGTTTTCCACGAAGACGATGCACAGTCCGCTTTTAAAGAAAGACGACAAATTTGGGAAGCAAAGGCTATCCACTTTCACCCCGACCTTTCGACAGCGCTGGAGCCTGGATTGCTAGCCACACTTTCGCGACTGTTTTCTATTCTCTCGACGCGCAGTGTTTGCGCTGCTAATGAAGGCAAACGCCGCTCGTCCCGACATTATGCAGGTGACAACAACAACAACAACAAAAAAAAAACGGCTTGGCTTTTCCCCTTGATTTTTCTTCCGTTTTTGCCTCTCCGATCTAGTGCATCCGCTATTTTGTACGCCTCAATTCGCTAAACAAACTGCGGGGATGTCTTGTAACACGACGCGTCTAAATGCATTTCTCCAGAGAAAGGCGCTGCTTGCTGTATACGCACTCACGTGCGAAAAAAAAAAAGAGAAACAAATTGTTTCAGCCGCAGTGAGGTTGTATTTATTGCGAAGCGCAGCTTTAGGGTCTGCATTTTCTCCCCAACCTCGGTCAGCTTGTTGCTCCTGGCTGTTTTATTTACGTCGAACCGCGGCTGGCAGCCTTGCAAGAACGCCGCGAAACGATTATTCGCACCTGTGCCCCAAGCTCGTGATTTTGTGGTATACAACGCACGGAGAATAAGGTACTTGGCCGAAGCCGGCTTCTTGTTCAGCGAACAAGGGAAGTTCGGCGCTTGTAATTTACGACGAAATGTCGGTCCAGATCTTCGAGCTCAACCAATTTTACGCGCCACATTTAACATCCATAGCCGTAAGGATGCGAACAAAATAGTAATTTAGCCTTCTTAACTCCCGCTATAGCGTTAAATATAGAATAAGTTCCGGGATTTGGTTTCAAAAATACACGAGAGAGTAGACACACGTATGAAAACGATGATTGAACTAACGTTTCGACCGGGGTCCGGTCTTCGTCAGAGTAAAATCACTCTGACGAAGACCGGACCCCGGTCGAAACGTTAGTTCAATCATCGTGTTCATACGTGTGTCTACTCTCTCGTGTATATATATATATATATATATATATATATATATATATATATATATATATATATATATATATATATATATATATATATATATATATATATATATAGAAATCAAGAAAACCTCGGAAAGCAAAGGAAACTTTGTTCCCTCCACTTTCTTTCTGTCTTTCCAAATTCTTCATCTGTTTCAATGACCTACCATATCCTCCCCTTTGCTTCCCGAGGTTTTCTTGACTGCCAACCATTATTTCTGTCTTATTTCAACGAGACCCTCATTTTCTATTCTGATTCGCTGCATGCATAGTGAGGGCCTCTGTTCTGGCAGTCTTGGTGCCACAGGGAGCTTAAGAGGGTTCAACGCTGGTCGACCACTCTCGACATGTGGTAGACACTCGAGTCACGGCCCGGGGGTTAAAAAGAAGGTCCCCTTCACCCCGAGTAGTCCGAGTGGCGCTGGCTACCATGCACCCCCAATCGCAGGAAACAAAAATACCTTAACATAAATACCCCAGAAAGTGGCGGGGAAAATAGCCCCGCCGGTAGTGTAGTGGTCATCGCACCAGACCAGTATTCTGGAGGCCGTGGGTTCGGATCCCACCCGGCGGGCATTTTTTCCTCCACTTTCTTTCTGTCTTTCCAAATTCTTCATCTGTTTCCATGACCTACCACATTCTCCCCTTTGCTTTCCGAGGTTTTCTTGACTGCCAACCATCATTTCTGTCTTATTTCAACGAGACCCTGATTTCCTATTCTGATTCACTATATATATATATATATATATAAATAAATCTAGAGAAAGATAAACTCACAAAGCGCGCAGAAATAGTATAAGTAAAGAGTCGGATACACAGCAAGAACAATAACAAACAATGTTTACTTACGTAGCGGCAACGGGACTTGCCTTCATCAGAGTAAAGTTACATGATTTTGCTGTCGCAAACATTTTGAACACGTTTCTTATATAGGTTTGCATAAAACTGTGAGAAGGAGCGGAAAATGTTTCGGAAATGGAGAGTGTGCATACAGTCAGGCTACGCCTGTGTTACAACATCAACAAACAAACAAAAAAAAACAAAAAAAAAGGGGGGGGGGAGCGAGAGAGCGACTCTTTACTTATACTATATATATATATATATATATATATATATATATACAAAATGAACACCGGAAAGCATCAGCCTTTCTTTTTTAGATTTTTAGATGCAAAGCATCTCTTGCTCGGGGCTATGTCCGGCGTCCGTCCGTTGTCCGCACCTCTCCCCCTACACTATGAAAACAAGAAATAGTTAGCGGCGCCCGGTTTCGATCCCACGACTCTCTGGCCGCAACGGGAGGTACGCGGCGCTCTTCCCACTGCGCTACAAAACCGAGACAGGAGCAAGTGCTACGAACGCGCCTTATGTCCTTGACTCATTCAAACTACGTCAAGAAGCTACTGATACAACGAAGGCACGCGAAGCTGAACTTCAATAGAAACGACGAACTGAAAACTTTAAAGGAGGATGTTAGCGTCTCTTGCTCGGGGGGATGTCCCGCGTCCGTGCCCCGTCCGCGGCGCCTCTGATGATGATTGTGGCAGGATGCCCCTAGGGACTGGCCAACCAAATAATCCATCACGAGATAGCTTCGCGTTCAACCACCGTCGTCATCTTCCCGTAGGGGAACCACTGAAGACGAAGAAGGAGAAGACAAAGCTGTGAAGAGGAGGGCGTGTACGTTGCTCTCGCCCCGTCCGCAGCGCTTCTGATGATGATTTTGGCAAGATGCCCCTAGGGATTGACCAACCAAAGAATCCATCACGAGATAGCTTCGCGTTCAACCACCGTCGTCATCTTCTCGTAGGGGAACTGCTGAAGAAGAAGAAGGAGAAGAAGATAAAGCTGCGAAGGCGAGGGCGTGTACGTTGCTCTCAGCCGGTGCACCAACGTCAACAACCTTTACCTCACCAACGCTGACGGAGACTACCGATTCTACCACAGAGACGACAACATCGACAAGAACATGATGGACGAGTTTCGGCGCCTCGAGTACCACCGCCTACTCACCGTAACATAACAGTACTTGCGTGCCCTTGCCACCGGTGTGGACCCGGACGTGGAATTCCCTCTGGCGCTACTAAACACCAGACCACTCAACATAACGGCAACACGCCAGCTGCGCGATAAGAGCGCATGCGCGTCTCCTCTCTCATCTCCTCCTCTCCACTCCATCTGCTCTATATAATAAACCCGGTCCGCGCGCCGCTTCCTCAGTTGCTGCTTCGGTTGAGACACGCTGCACCGTCCGATGAGCTGAATGGACGCCAACAATTCTGCTTTGCATCACCACATAGTTCCCTTCGGGGAGATGGTGTAATTTTTTATTCGTAGGATGGTGGGCATTATTGCGAATCAGCGCCTACATTTTGGCCTTCGACCACTCTATGACAGCGTTGGCCTGTGTTGGAGTAATGTCGTTCTTGGTCGATCTCGTATCCCACAGCAAACTACTTGCGTATTTCTTTTTCTTGAACGGTGCAGCAGTGGACCTGTTTAACGTTTCTATGGTGGTGTGCCGTCCTGTGCCTAAAACAACCGAAACCGCACTAAACCATCATACGCGAAATCTTCTACGCAAAGAATGATTCGTCGAAAGATAAAAATAACCGGGCTGGAGATGAGCTTAGAAGCCCGAACCACAATGGGATGGAGCCCATCTACGGGCTTCGTTTAGCAGCTCCTCTAGAGGAACAGAGACGACGAAATTACATAGCTGCATAGTTTAGTAAACAAGCGGTCGCAACTATTTCACCTTGGTGCCGACTTTATAGCCACTTCCGTATGAAACTTTTCTGCCTTCATGGTGGACTAGCAGCGCAAAAAGGTAGAAGACGGGAAGATAAAAGCACAAACACGGTGCTGCCTTCCCCGTCTCGCTTCTTCGTGTGCTAAACTTTCAGAGTTTCGCTTCTGTGGTTAACGTTTCTTACGTCGGTGATGTAAAACTTGTTCAGCGCGCAGCCATGATTACCCCTACTATACGCCTCCATGAATTGCGGGGGTTTCGTGTGGCTGTCTGTGTGTGGTTGCTTTTTCCTGCCCAGGCGGAGTTGTGTTGGCTGTACACACGTAAAAATGGCGCATTCTCCCATGTAGAGCTGCTGTCAGCGGCTTCGCCAGCAGCAAAACGAGAAGCCCGAGGAACTGAACATATTCTCCGCAAGCGAGCGCGTTTATCACGCGGACATGCCCACCTGCCACTGAGCTTGCCTAACCATGATGCGAACGGTGCCTACACCTGGCCGCCCCCGTATCTATCATGGCACCGGTAAAGGGGGCCGGCCGACGCAAGCTATGCGACGCACGTTTGAAAACCCCGTAGAGACGTGTGCCGCCCGGCTGGTGCATTGTCTCCCAGGAAGCGCCGCCCGCGGCCTACCGCTTCGCCGAGTGTTCATCATCAGGCGTTGCGGAGCGCCGTCGCGAGCGGACTCGTGACACCCTTGATTTACGGGGCGCCAAGCGATAAGCCTCCGCGCCACGCGGCTATCATTAATCGCACTAGAAAAGACGGTTGTGCGACTTTCTTAGCGGTCGGACCTGGGCGAGCGTGTGCTCAGCCCAGCGTGAACTCGTGCTGGGATAGATGTTTCCGAAATGCTGAGCGACCTTTCGCACTGGTGTCCGCAGTTTTTTTCTGGGCAGAATTGCATTCTGCGTAGCCTCGTGTGCGTTCGTTGTTAAAGCGAAGCTTTAGTGACCTCACTGATGCCGTTGTACGCCAGTACGCCCTGCAGGAAAGCCAACTTTGTCTGACGATGATGATGAAGGATCGTTGGTGAAGTGGAAGAAAAGAACGCTTCCCGTAGCCGGAATCGAGCCTGTGTCCCTCGCGTTATGAAGCAGGCGCCTGTCTATCCGATTGCTCCATTTCGACATGGTCGAAGCGAACGCCAAGCACTACTCATTCGCGCCGTACACACCAAACCCAACCGTTAGGCCTATGGTGTGCCCACCCGAGAGTTGCTGTGAGTGTTCTAGAAAAGCGGTGCGTACCTACAGAGGAGCAGATACCCGCAGTGTGGGATTGGCCAACCAAAGAATCCATCACGAGAAAGGTTCGCGTTCAACCATCGTCGTCGTTAGCCGGAGGGGTGCATGATTTTTTCCTATGCAGTCCCGATTTTTCTTGGGCGTGCGACTCAACTAGCTTAAACTCCACGCGAAGAAAATGGCCGCGCAAGTTGTGCTAAATAAGACAGGGAGATAGGAGGGTGTGAAGCAGGTTGTTTTTTTACGATGAGGAGGTTATTGCTAAGTAGCGGAGAGGAAGCGCAGCAGGTGACATCAGACACGGACTGTATTCTCGAGACAAGTGCGTGAACAAGCACACAAATTACGCACACACACTAATCGATAGACTAAATGTCCCACGAGAAAGTCCCACTCAAAATAGTTCTCGCTCACTTGTAGAGTCGGTGGCTTCGGAGCTCTGGAGCGGTGCGCTAGCCCGGTGCCCTTGCCGTTGGCGCTGCCCCTTCAAGTGATGACGCGGCGCTGTTGCCTGCTCGCTCGTTGGTCACCGAAGAGCTCTACGTTGCAGACGCACGAGGCCTTGCCAGTCTCGACGGTCATGAAGGAGGTGCGGCTCAAAGCGGAGGTACCCTGGGCGTTGGCGTCCAGCCGGTCACTACCGAAACCCTTGTTCCTTGTTGCACCCGCGCCGCTCGATACAGTGGACCCCGCTGATACAGTGATAAATAAGCGAAAATATAAGTCGAGAAAAAATCCGCCGTTTTTCGCTTATTTATCAGTGTATCAAAGAAACATGACAAACACGTCATTCGGCACTATTAAACATTTCGGAAACAGCCGAATAGCACTGGCAATGGCGACTGCAACCTTGATGTGTCCTTACCGAGTCCCGAGTCCCGTATCTTTCTGTTCTGCTACATGCATTACGAGTGCTCTGGCTCCAGCAGTTCGGATATGCCAATTGGCAATTGCTAACCCCGACCTCCGACCACGTCTTACGTGGCGGCCGCTGGGAAAAAAGACGTTTTACGTCTCCCGCGGTGGTCGAGGGGCGGCGCTAGTTGACCGTCCTCAGAGCACTTGTAAATATAAACCCCCGCTTTAAAGTCGAGACGGGAGCCGCTGCGGGATAGCATAATTGGTCAGTGCACCGCACGCGTTATGCGGAGATGTGGGTTGGACTCCCGCTCCCGGAAAAAACGGGAATGTTTTCTCGACTTATATTTTCGCTTATTTATCACTGTATCAAAGAAACATGACAAACACACGTCATTCGGCACTATTAAGTATTTCGGAAACAGCCGAATAGCACTGGCAATGACGACTGCAACCTTTATATATATATATATATATATATATATATATATATATATATATATATATATATATATATATATATATATGTAGCAGAACAGAGAGATACGGGACGATACGAGTGCTCTGGCTCCAGCAGTTCGGATATGCCAATTGCTAACCCCGACCTCCGACCACGTTCTACGTGGCGGCCGCTGGGAAAGAAGACGTTCTACGTCTCCCGCGGTAGTCGAGGGGCGGCGCTAGTTGACCGGCCTCAGAGCTCTTGTAAATATAAACCCCCGCTTTAAAGTCGAGAGAGAAGCCGCTGTGGGGATAGCGTAATTGGTTAACGCACCGCACCGGTTATGCGGAGATGTGGGTTCGAGTCCCGCTCCCGGAAAACGGCGGATTTTTTCTCGACTTATATTTTCGCTTATTTATCAATGAATCAAAGAAACGTGACAAGCACACGTCATTCGGCCCTATTATATATTTCGAAAAAAAAAAAAAAAAGCCGAATAGCACTGGCAATGACGACTGCAACCTTGATATATATATATATATATATATATATATATATATCGAGGGACAGACAGACAGACAGCCCAAAATTTTCGGGTATACGTAGCGCAAGAGAGAGGAGGGGGGAGGGTGGCTGGGCTTCGCAACGTTGGATGTGGTGGCGGGACTGACAAAAAAGTGTACAAAACCGCCACACATTTCACGTAATAATTTTTACAGCGAAGCTGTCTATGGCCAGGATGCAGGAGATTACCTCCCGCAACAGGGCGATGTAGACAAAAAATCGCAAGCGATCGTAGCGCCACCTTTCGGCTCCCACTCCAATTCCCGGGATCGTAAAACTGTGCGCCATACCTGCAGCGTATGGAAACACGAGGGAAAAAGTAGGAAAATGTCCTAGGGCCCTCATATTTCTTTGAAAAAGTGTCTGCCGAGCAATGCACCTTTGTTGAGAGGAGAAGCCGATTTTAGCGTATCGGTGTAAGGTTGGTTTTTGTAAGCTGGCTTTTCCACATTATGTGCTTCACAATGAAGCATGGCCATCTATGGTGGGAAAAAGATTGCACAAAACGGCTCTAGATTTTGTGTTAGCGGAAGTATTCTGAAACAAATTATTTGACAATCAACCGGTAGGACGACTCTACCATTACGTCGAGTTTCATTTACTTGTCGTAATGGTCAGTTCACTGTGAAGCTGTAAACGCTACAGAGTTACTGTCTGCTGTCAGTACATAGTCATCTACGGTGGGAGTACGGTTACAGAAAACAGCCGTTACTGTTTAACCGGAACTATACGGGAAAAAATATGTGACAGTTAGCCGCTAATACGACTCTAACATTACGCCCCACTGCTCCGCTAGTCATTTTTCTTCACAGAGTTGAAGGGCACTGAATTTTTTATATCTGTGCTGTTATTAAACACGTATTACCAGGTTCATGATTAGGCGAAACATCATTCACCACCTGCTTATGCCATTCCTTTCTTGTCCGCTTGTATGCACATGGGAACTTAACCTGGAATTTAAAATAGGAGCTGCACAATAGGCGCCCATTGATGTTTTGCTACCTTGATCCAGTTTTTACCGTTGGTTATAGGGACACGTTGGTGTTTTCCCTTCTCTACAGTTTTGGCTACCCGGGCAGTGGGTGGCCTCTCCCTCGGATCGCTCAGGGGACGCATGAAAACCTACAATGAGATAGTTACGCACTACCGTCTAGAGTGACTTAAATATCCTCCGCCTGATAATATCCTTGGCAAAATTCAGCCACCACCAGCAAGCTCCAAACTAATACATTCTACTACCCCTATAAATTATCGATATTTCGCCCGGAAGCTTTGTGACCCGAATGTTCCCATGTAAAGCCGAAATAGCATATTTAAGCTCATATATACTGTATGGCTGCCCAAAGGATCTTGCTCCTATCGGTATTTGCCTAATCCGAAGGAGTAGGGGCCGCCATGCGAAGCCTCGATCTGTCGACGCAAGTCCGGGCCGTCACGAGAGCCCTGTAGGTCGCTGGAAGACACGGTCTTCTGTCCACTCCCCCGCGACCGATAATCCCATATCGCTTACTTTTTTCCCTTACGAAATAGAAGTTTCTCTCCATTCATCCTTCTACAAGTAGTTGCCGCCGAAGCGTCGCTTTCTTTTTGGCTGATATTTTAACACCGTTTTTACGACCGCGTGTTAACGATAAACCACAGTTGGCTGTGTTCGCAAAGCCATTTCATGTTTCAGTGGTGTCTGTCTCTGAACCCGGCCTAACTCGCTAGTAATGAATATTGTCGTTCAGGTAACCATCCCCGGCTTATTCGGTGGAAGTAATATATGCGTAAATGTCACGAGTATTATGTTTAGGTAGACACGCAATACGTCAGCAGCGGCAGTGGAAAGTAGATCACATTAAATGTGTATTGTCGCCCTGTTCCTGAAACAATGCTACGAATAAGAACAAGAAGCGTAACGGTGGTGTACGAACACACAATGCGAAGTGGCAGGATAGCCGGTGGGGGCGCAAGAAAAGCACAAAATCCGTTTGCACGGCAGTATGGCAGAGAAAAGGATGTTCCAATTTCCGCTATAGGCGCAGAGCGTCGGCCCCCGCTTGTTCTCGGCGGCCTCTATCGCGACGATGAATATTTAAGGAATGGGCTACACGCAAGGGGGTGAGCGAACCATTTTGGTCGCATAGCAACTGACGGGATGATGGCGCGTATGTAGGCCCCGCCGTAATGCGGTCGTCGTCGCCGCTCTGGTGGTTCCTGCGGCTTACAAACATGTGCCACTTTCCCCCTCCCCCCCTTAGGAACAGCCATTTTGCGACTGGCTCGTTCCAGCGACATAGTGCAGCTGGTACGCCTAACGAGCTGAGCTGGCCTCGCCGTCCAACCTGCGCGCGTATCATTTCGATTTTTTGAAGAAGTAAAATATTGGCACATAGTTCCGTCTGAGTAAAACCTGTAGTCATTTAGACCGCCCTGAGGTTCATTGCCGCTCGCCAAATCCTTCATTCTACCTTCATCAGAAATGTACAGCCTCCATAGCCTGCACGTGTCAAAGCCGCGACCACGTCCGCTACAGATACGCCACTGTCACTATGTCACCACAGTGGTCACAAATATCCTCAACGTGAATTCTGTAACCGCATTGGGCTTGCGCTTGTCGCAGCTCTGTGAGATGCTTCGGTGGAGGCGAAAAGCGAAGACGCCTCCCCAGATGGTCGAAATGAATCCGGAGCCCTCTACTACAACGCGCCTCATCACCTGTGTAGCGTCGGCGCGTTAAACCTCGTCATCATAATCAATAACGAGATGTTCGGATACTATAAAAATAACCAGTGCTTGGCCTTTGCGCATTGCGTTTTACGTAGCGCCGAACTGTATAAAAAAATCCCCGTGGGTATGCTTCGCTGCAATGCACGTGAATGACCAATCACTTTTTTCATGGAGATAAATTGACGAATAACGGGACTCGAAATGCAAATTGACTTGAAAATCGTTACCTGCGCTGTTCCATCGCGCAATGCGAACGTCATTTTTGCGTTTTCATCACGAAGTGTCACAGCGCGCACCTAATTGTTCAAGTCAAACCACATACATATGCAGGACCTCATCACTAGCTTACACTGCCGTGTTGAGCGCGATAATTAGTCATACATCCATGGTCGTGTCTAGAAGGACATGAGTAACGCGCACGCCCTGCGTGAGTTCAGCTTATGAAACCCCATCGTCCTCTCAGACTGGCTCGCGACTTTTCATCCCATACAGATTAGTCGCTGAACCATGCAAGCACTGCACCACGAGGTCCATGGCGCATAGCGGTCCTAACCTCATCGTGAGGCTGTATTAAATGAACGGATGTAATAACACTCGCTTTCAATCGAAACCACTGTAACACGAGCGAAGCGTGGGTGAATTTAAGTTACAAGAGAAGAACGCCTTGACAAGCCCCTGACGCATATCAGCCGACTCGGAGGCGAGGAGCCAATGAGAGTAACACGAGCCGAACGAGGGAAGGTTTCCCGCGTTGGTTTTGAGCGTGTACAAATGTGCGTCGTCGTGGTGAGCTGGCCCGCTCGCCCCTTTCCAGGCCAACATTTCACTCGTCAATCTAGTGATTTGCAATTGGGCAATGAGCGGCGCGCGGTCGATGGGGGGCGCCCGTCGGCCCGTTACGTGCACGCGTCGCCTGTGCGCTGACCAAACAATCCCCTCCGGCGTCGGCCGACCGCCACGCTCGGCGCTGCGCCGCCTCGGCTCTCGATTGCTCTCTCTCTCTCTCTGGCTGAGCCGTGTTCGAGCCGACCTTTATTGACTTGGGACTCTGCAGGCTGTTAGTGTGCTCAGCCTGCGGGCGATCAATGCACCGGCGTTCGCTGCTCAACTGGAGTCGTTATAACCAATAGCTCTCCGAAGGCAGAGAAGTCGCGCGATATACGAATCGACCTCGCGACGACATTACGCTGGGCCACGCTTCGTTCACTCGGCTGCCTATCGAAGACCATTTTTATCTCATCGGCTTGATGTTACGGCGCTACGCGCGTCCCAAATGGCGCCTGCACGCGTCGTGAATGCGCTGGGGATTCATAACGATGAGGCAATCTGCCTCTTAGTAGAGGCAAGCTAAGTAATATTGAACTGTCCTCAGTAGTTCCGAAGCGCAACAATGTACGTTGGGCTGCGTTCTGTGGTTGAGCTCCGACGCCCTGTCAAACAGGCCCTGACCGTGGAGTGAGAGCCGCACTCCTAGCGGGGTGTTTTCGTTGCTTGAACCGAACGGGCACTGAGCGCTATACCTAGTGCGAGAGGCAAGCGGCAGACCACCGCAAACACAATCCCGCCGTCAGTCAGCCTGCGCGTGGTGGGCTTGTGTGCTGCTCGTGAGTCTGCGATAGTGAACGGGGAAAGAGCGGTCGACTATTTTGTTAGGTCGCAGATGTCTTCATCAACACGTGCTTTTTCTGCGAGTTGCTACCACGGGCGTAAAAAAAAAACAAAAAAAAAACGTACGCTGTTTATTTACTTAAAGCTGTTACACGCATATTGGGGGACCCCACCTGTGAAAGTGCGATAAGGGAGCGCGCCTTTTCACGTTGAGCTTCCCTTACATTGCGGTGAAACGTTCCAAACACAGTAGCAAAAAAAAAAAAAAGTTAAGGGAGGTAGGGTGACCTGGATGCCGTGGCCCAGAGGCCCTAACGCAAAAATTCTTAATCTGCGGCTGGCAGCTTACGTGGGGCTTAATTGCATCGGATTAAACGAACGGGAGACACGACAAAGAGCAGCGAAATTCGCGATTACCGGATTAGAATATTTTGGTCAAAGCGTTCAATTTTGTGGAATGCGTGATCACCAGAGCAGGGTAGCTTTAATACCCAGTCGTTGCGGTCGCCCCACCCCCCTTCCCCCATTTTCCACCGGGTGATTTCACCGCCGATTTCTCCACGCCCGCGGTTTCAAAAAAACGGTGCAGCAGATAAGGAATGAGGTAGCTGCGTCCTCACGTGGAGCGCGAGGTTACAGAGGGACAAACGTGAGCACGCATAGCCCTCTCTCCAAGTCCAGTTCTATTTGACGACTGCTCCCTCCCCTAAAAAAAAAAAAGACATACTAATAAAGGATGTTTCCCTTTTTTACTTGAGTGTACAAAGTAGATTCAAGTTATTCATTGTCGACGCAAAAAAATATTACCAGCTCACTTTCGCGCTGGGCGAGTGGCTAGCTATATACAGTTATATCTCGCTGATCAGTGATCAACATCGATAGAAGTCCTTTGAGGAAATGCAGCTTTCGTTCCAGGTGAGGCCCTCGCGTAAATTGTGTAGTGGCGTGAGTTTCTTCTCTCTTTTTTTTTTTCTTTTTGCCTGCTTTCAGCAAAGAGAGGCCGCATGCGGTATACGAGTAGGTCGCTTCGCGGCCTATAGAAATTCCGCCTTCTCATACCGTCGTGCGGTACAGCTAGCCGCTGGCGGGCGGGTGCGCAGTGATATATCGTCCGCGTTTCGTCGCTGCGTGTCGCAGCCCGGGGCCGTCCCCGTCGTCGGCCGCCGTCGTTGCTGTCTATCCGGTCTCAGCGTCTCCTCCGCAGCGCCTGTCTGGCTGTCATGCCGATGGTCGCGTTTCAGCAGCGGTACCCCGCTGACGAGAATGTGTGAGCAAAACGAATGCAACGACGGAGCTCACCAGCAAAGAGGGCAGGAAAGAAGCGCCGCGCAAGAAAAGAGCGCTATTTCCCCCCCTCTTCTGCCAGCCTGGCTGCAGGATGGGGGAACAAAGCCCAAGCAAAAAGTCGCTGCCGTCAGCTCTGTCGCCTGCGTCTCTACCTTGCCAAGCCGCCTGCTTTCATGCGCGGTCGCTTATCGGCATCTGCTGCTTCCGAATTAAGCTCCGTCTCTGCTGCGCTGGAGCCTACTCGAGTCAGACTGCTGCGATGTGTTCAACTAAAGCAGGAAAGATTAAACGGGAAAAAGCAAAGGAGCCGCGGAGTTCCGTCTTCTGTCCTAATGTCTCCCTCATTTGTGCCCCCTCCCTCTTACAGCTGAATGGAGTGCTGAAGTCTGAAATGGCAGCTCTCTGGATCGCGCTAATGGGCCCGCAAGGTGGCCCATTATGCGCCGCGCATGCTGCTGCTTTTATACTCAGGTCGTCGATGGAAGCGGACATCAAGATAAGCATAGTCAGGGTGGGTACTTGCGAAACGCACCAGTTTTATTTTTCTACGATTGTCTTTTGTTCGGCTTCAGTACTCGTAATACGTGGTACCGTTTATAGAAGCTAAGATTGGTGCTCGTGTTGTTAGCGGGGGATGCTTTGTTGAAATGTCACCGTTTTCGTCCACCTCACAGCCTCTTTCGGCACGCTTCCGACATACAGACAGCAATCTTTTTCCAAATAAAACTGCTAGGCAATTACATCGTGCTGCTTCATGCCCTACCTCCCTATTACTACACGCTTGACAATTCAGATTATCAAATAATTTCAGAGTTGGCGGCACTGATGATGGCAACAACATTTACTGCAGAAATTACAAGATGCCATCATTCCAAGGGATGATGGCATCTCGAAGGATGATGGGATTTCAAGACGAGAGTAATATGGCTGAAAGGGGTTTAATGTGCGAAAAAAAATGTTGATAAACAAGCGCACTGCCAAAATTAGTCACCACAGGCCGTCCGACACTACCATACATGCCCAACCCACGACGCTGCTTCAAATGCCAGCGGTATGGGCAAGGCACTGCTAGCACTTGATACGGAAAACTAACTTGTGCAAAATGCTCCCAACCGGACCATCCCACCGAAAACTGAAATAATAACAATTTGCGGTGCTCAAGCTGCAATGACTGCACCCAGCCTACTCACGACCATGCGGAAAGTTTAAGCAAGAAAAGCAAATCATTAACTTAATAGGTAACGAAAAACATAAGCTTTCGGGAGGCAAAAAGGAAAGGCTTTCCTTATTTTCTTCCGAAAGTACACCGACGCAATGCGCCGGGGTGCGGAGTAGCGACTGGTGTCGGCAGCTACCTAGGTCAGCGAGACTGACTTGGTCGTGCCTCCGCCCCCCGACGGTTTGCCCGTGGCATGCCAAAACACCGCGTCGCCCGCGGAGCTTGCGGTTGTTGCGACGACCACCAGTACCGCCGGAGAGCTATCGCGCTGTCTGGTCCCTCTTCGCTCGAATCGAGTACTCCGGTAGACGCAGTGAGAATGGACACTGGAGGCCCGGCACCGTCTTCCAAACCCGTTGTGCCACTTTCTGCACCCTCTGCAATAAGCGGAATCGAGATACGTCCAAACGTGCCTGAGCACCGCTGCTTTGGCTCGACGCCATCCCTCTGCGCGCGCGGCCGATTGGCTGAGCTATACACCGTCAGTCGCAGTGGCATTTTGCACTCTGCTTCCCTCCTCCTTTTTATTGCGGAAGCAATATCCGTCTAGCCCAGCGAGTTTCGCCGTGCGGGAGAGTTCGAACTTTGAGAAATACCACGTGAACGTGACCCGACGCCGCGGTGAGTGCCGCCACCTCTTCGCTCCTTCACGCCGCGGAGGGAGAATGAGGGAGGAATGGCGTGAGAGAGGAGGAGGGCGAGTACAGCCGCGGCATGAAAAAGGCCCATGCTGGTCCATCTGTGCCGAAGTTGTGTTGTCGGCGCGGACCCAGTGGCGAAAGCGGCAAGCTGCGTCGAACCATCCTGCAGACGCCGCTTGGTTTGCTAATGAGTTAAAGCGGAAACGCGAGTACGGGCACGCAAAGCGGCACGCGAAAACGAGGGAAGAACGGGAACTTCGGCTAGCTAAGCGTCGGGATAAGGATGCAGAACGACGACAGCGGCGAGCTTTAGAGGCGGCAAATTAACGCCTTGCCTTCGACTTCGACGAAGACTTCGGAAACTGACGAAACGACGGTAGTGAGTGCTCGCAATACGAACGTTCGAGTAGCCATATCGTTCGGTTGACAAACTGTGCTTCGGTTGCTTTCGTTTGCGTAACCGGCCCAGCCGAGCTAAGCCGCAGCCATTTTTTCCGCTATTCAACCTCTCCCTCTTAAGGTCCTGGAACGACACCGGTAACTTTCGCCGACATCACCCTTCTATTGTTAACGCAATAGAAACCGGTTTCACTGCGGCTCTCGCTGCAGCTAGGTCTGACGGCCTGTGCATTCGGACGAGGGCTCAGTTGTCATTATGTACACCACTATACCACAGCAGTCCCGCTAGTGTCACCGATCGTGCACCACGCGCAGTACGAGACCAGATTTTAAATTGCTATATCTCTGCTTCCTCTTGTTAGTACTGTGCTGTCTATTATGTGGAGTCGATTAGCGAATAGACAAACAATGGCACCTCACTGCATTACATGCACTTCACGATATCCTTACAGAAAAAAACTATTCCGTCAAATGTTTTCCCGTCACGCACTTGTGTTTCTCCCACGATAAAACGAGCGAGCGCAGCTTGGAGACGTTCTTCGGCTTCGTTTCTGCGAGGAAACACCACGAAAATTGCGATATCATTCTGAGCATGAATGCGTCATGCTGTAATAATTCCAGTTGTTTCCTCGTGGTAGTACACAATTAGAGGAAATTGCGTTTGTATACGCAGCGCCATTTCAAATGACGCGTTTGCGACATTGGTAAGCAGGAATCTAAATAATTTCGGGCTTCCCGCGGCAATGAAGAATCGTTTCCGCTTTCGCACAGCAATCTCGGAAACACGCCGCACTGTTTACTACTTTTTTTAAGTCAGCTTCCGTTTGTTTGTCTTGCACCCTGTCTGTTTCACCTGCTTGAGTAAGCCCTACTAAGTGTTCCTTGTACGCGTCCCTTAGCACACATAGTGCGGCGGTGGCCGCATTTCTCGACCGCACGAAGCGTCGTAATGTTCTTTATTCAGCAGCTCTGATTGGACTCTAACAACGCTCACGGATCTAACGACGCAGCTCAAAGATAAGACAACACTTAGTTGAAAGGATGCCAACCTCGTAAGGGAATTAAAGTGAAATAACTTTGCCGGAGCTTTAGGACCCTTTATTGCGTCGTCAACACGAGCCTATCGTGGCGGCGAAAGTAATCAACGTAATGGCTCTGCTATGGTCAAAAAAGAAGTGAGAAAGTAAGGGAACAGAAAGGCCCGAACTAAGCTTTGGCGCGTTCTTATGGCAAACCAGGAAATAAAACGAAAGAGCCCGCGAAGTCCCCATGTGGAGCATGTTGGCGCGTACTCCTTATCGTTAGTAAACACGGGCCTACTTTCTTTGCCCACTCTCGATTTATATTTTATCTTCCACCTTTTGTCGCCCTCAATCGCGGCGAGATCCACGTTTGTATGTTTTGATTGGACTCTGCCGGGAGTAGCGTATCCGCGGAGTGGCAGTTTTGGATGTCGCGTGTGGTTTTGAGAGCCGGCTCCGCGCTTGTAGGAATTCTCGGCGCCTGTTCGCCGCTGCT
Organism: Haemaphysalis longicornis; assembly: GCF_048455015.1. Lineage (NCBI taxonomy): Eukaryota > Metazoa > Arthropoda > Arachnida > Ixodida > Ixodidae > Haemaphysalis > Haemaphysalis longicornis. The sequence goes on along the minus strand of NW_027526203.1, from coordinate 436,366,155 downwards.
GCATGATAAGCACTTCCAGGAACGACTGAGAAATGTCACTCTTGCTGTGCACCGCAAATGCGTCCAGCCTGCGCGCGGTATTATTCATTTTTTATTTATGTATTTCGTTAGTGCATCGCGCACCGTCGCCGTGGAAGAAAGCGGCAACGAATCGGTGGAGTCGTGCATTCCTGCTATTTTCTTACCATGTCGGCGCTGTATATATATATATATATATATATATATATATATATATATATATATATATATATATATATATATATATATATATATATATATATATATTGCCTAATGACCGCAAGTGTACCGGAATCTTGGAAGAACGCGAACATCATCCTAATCCATAAGAAAGGCGACATGAAGCACTTGTAAAATTACAGGCCGATCAGCTTACTGTCAGTCGTCTACAAGGTACTTACCAAGGTAATCGCTAACAGAATTTCCGCAACCTTAGATTTCAGTCAACCTAAAGAACAAGCAGGGTTCCGTAAAGGTTATTCAACAATGGACCATATTCACACGATCAATCAGGTGATAGAGAAGTGCGCTGAGTATACTGAACCCCTATATATAGCCTTCATAGATTATGAGAAAGCATTTGACTCGGTCGAAACCCTAGCAGTCATTCAGGCATTACGGAACGAGGGGGCAGATGAGCATTATGTAAGAATACTAGAGGATATCTACAATGGGTCTACAGCTACCATCATCCTCCATAAGGAGAGCAGTAAAATACCTATAAGGAAGGGTGTCAGACAAGGAGACACAATCTCTCCAATGTTATTCACAGCATGTTTACAAGAAGTATTCAGAACGTTGGATTGGGAACAGGTGGGAGTAAGGGTTAATGGAGAATACCTCAGTAACCTCAGATTTGCTGATGACGTTGCCTTGCTAAGTAACTCGGGGGACGAATTGCAAAGCATGCTTTCCGCACTGGACGAACAGAGTAGAACCGTGGGCCTGAAAATTAATATGCAGAAAACTAAAGTAATGATCAATAACCTCGGGACAGCACAGCGGTTTGAGATAGGTGGCGAGGCAGTGGAAGTAGTCAGCGAATATATCTACTTAGGCCAAGTTGTGACCCCAGATCCCAACCATGAGGCAGAGATAATTAGAAGGATAAGAATGGGGTGGGGTGCATATGGCAGGCATTCTCAGATAATGAATAGCAGCCTACCATTGTCGCTGAAGAAGAAAGTGTATGACAGCTGCATCTTACCGGTACTCACCTACGGGGCAGAAACCTGGAGGCTCACTAAGAGGGTTCAACTTAAATTGAGAACGACTCAGCGTGCAATGGAGCGGAGAATGATAGGTGTAACATTAAGGGACAAGAAGAGAGCGGAGTGGGTCAGGGAACAAACACGTGTTAAGGACATATTAGTAGAGATTAAGAAAAAGAAATGGACGTGGGCAGGGCATGTAATGCGAAGGCAAGAACCGCTGGTCGTTAAGGGTAACAGAGTGGATCCCTAGAAAAGGCAAGCGTTGCAGGGGGCGGCAGAAAGTTAGATCGGCAGATGAGATCAAGAAATTTGCAGGGATAAATTGGTCACAGTTGGCACAGGACCGAGGTAATTGGAGAATAATGGGAGAGGCCTTTGCCCTGCAGTGGGCGTAGATAGGCTGATGATGATGTATATATATATATATAATATAGCGAATCAGAAATGGAAATGAGGGGCTCGGTGAATTAAGATATAATAAGGGTTGGCAGTCAAGAAAACCTCGTAAAGCAAAGGGGAGAATGTGGTAGGTCATTGAAACAGATGAAGAATTTGGAAAGACAGAAAGAAAGTGGAGGAACAAATGCCCGCCGGGTGGGATCCGGACCCACGGCCTCCAGAATACCAGTCTGGTGCGATGACCACTACGCTACCGGCGGGGCTATTTTCTCCACCACTTTCTGGGGTATTTATGTTAAGGTATTTTTGTTTCCTGCGCTTGGGGGTGGTAGCCAGCGCCACTCGGACAACTCGGGGTGAAGGCGACCTTCTTTTTAAACCTCGGGCCGTGACTCGAGTGTCTACAACATGTCGAGAGTGGTCGACCAGCGATGAACTCTCTTAAGCTCCCTATGGCACCAAGACTGCCAGAACAGAGGTCCTCGCTATGCATATAGCGAATCAGCATGGGAAATGAGGGTCTCGTTGAATTAAGACAGAAATAAGATTCGGCAGTCACGAAAACCTCGAAAAGCAAACGGGAGGTTGTAGTAGGTCATTGAAACAGATAAGGAATTTGGAAAGAAAAAAAATGGATATATATATATATATATATATATATATATATATATATATATATATATATATATATATATATATATATATATATATATTTATATATATATATATACAGAAAGATAGGTCAGCAGTCTACAACACCAAAGGAGGCATAGGGGTGTGGTTAGGCTCTTTTCTTTTTCACTACGGTTAATGAGGTAAACACTTTTTTAAATATACAGAAGAAAGAAAGAAAGAAAAACACGCGCCCACATGTAATCGAAAGGCGTGGGTTCGGTCCCCACTCTGGGCGCGTGTTTTTCTTTCTTTCTTTCTTCTGTATATTTAAAAAAGTGTTTACCTCATTAACCGTAGTGAAAAAGAAAAGAGCCTAACCACACCCCTATGCCTCCTTTGGCGTTGTAGACTGCTGACCTATCTTTCTGTATTTCCTCAACGAGCCCCTCATTTCCTTACTATATATATATATATATATATATATATATATATATATATATATATATATATATATATATATATATATATATATATATATATATATATATATATATATATTTATATATATATATATATATATATATATATATATATATATATATATATATATATATATATATATATATATATATATATATATATGTATATATATATATCAGTGTTTCGAACCGAAAAAAATACCGGTTCGGTTACGGTTCTGGGTCAGGCGAAATTATTTCGTCCCGGTTCAGTGTTCCGGTTCGACAAAATCACGTACAGAACCGGTTCGCGAACCGGTTCGATGAGTTGAATTATCAGTGAAATTAGAAAAAAAACATTTCGTAGTTTAAAACGACAGTAAAATCAAAATATAAACAAAAATTAAAAATGCTGCTGTTCCCCAAGGGCAGTGGCGCAACTGTAAAGCAAACTTTAAACAATTACGAGATATTAGAAAAACAGATAAAGTGGCGGCGATTTAACACCTACTTTCTCGCCCAGACATTATGTTGTCCTAGCGACTATTCATAAAGCCACCGCCAAGACATATGACGGTGGGATATATTTTCTGCCCTTTTCTTTTTTGTTGAAATCCCAATCGTCGCTATGGAATCGCCCATCACGCTTACCTTGAAGCCATAAATTTAGGCCTGCGTACTGGTGCATTCAAATACCAGCGCTTAATACCAATGGCGCACATTTTTGTTATATTTGTAACAAAACAGAAAAATCCTACAACAGGCGCCTAATACTACCAATGAATTAGATTAATTGGTCACCCTGAATTATTTGTTAGCTGTCACCTTATCGAATGTGTTAGCCACACTTTTGTTAAAAGTAAGTTTTAGTTAACGCTCAGTCACTTCATTATTTCTCTGACCACTGCAAGTCCTTCTGCGATAGCTATACCGGATGTGTGCATTACAATCAGCATGTCATCTTACCGCCTGACCCTCGGCCATCATTCCGTGTGCTACATTGCGGAATCTTATAACAGATTATGCTGTTACAAAATGAAAGGGAGATTTGACGCGCGGAGAATGAGATGGGACTTTTTTGGGCAGACGCTCCTTAATTCGTCCACAGCAGTACTCCCCTCCGGAACGAGTAGCAGTAGAAGTAATGTAGCGAGTTGAGCAGTCAGTACAAGTGCGCCTTCGAATAAAAGCAGATCTGAAAGAGACAAATCTGCAGCAGCTCCAAACGGCTTAGCCACTGAGCAGCTCCTGCGGTCACACTTGTCAAGTATTAACAATTTGCAGGTGTCGGACCTTTTAAACAAATTACGAAATGCAAAATGTTTGCACACATCGGGTGTGGGCTTTCGCTGTTGCGCAGTGGAGCACTCCTGCAGCCTGATTGCTCCAATAAAGTCGCAGCTAGGCAAAGGCAAAGTCGTTTTATACCCCCTGCAAGCTGCCGAGAATGACATTTCGTTTGGTCAGCTTGCAGTACGCTCGCGCTTCCAGCAGCAACAGACCATTGCTAGATTGGTGCTCATTCATTTCCCCTGTTGTGACATAGAGCGTGATAGTGTTCAATTGTCTGGAGGGGAAAGCGCGCAAGAGGGTACGAGGTTGATGGTACGTGAAAGAAAAAAAAGGCCTGAATTGCAGTGGCTGTGACAGGGTCGAACCGTGTCGGCATGAACCGGTAACCGTTATTTCTTTTTTTGGTTCTGGTCCGATTCGGGTTCAGCGTGCTCAAAAAAATAACGGTTCGGGTTCGGGTGCAGTCCCGGCAAAAATAGCGGTGGTTCAGTTCCGATTTTCGGCTCGGTTCGGTTCCGTTTTGACAGCCCGATATATATATATATATATATGTATATATATATATATATATATATATATATATATATATATATATATATATATATATATATATATATATATATATATATATATATATATATATATATATATATATATATATATATATATATATATATATATATATATATATATATATATATATATTTGTGACTATGTGTGAGTGTGTGTGCGTGTTGGCTGAGTAAATGTTAGCACAACATCGGGAACTAACTCATATCGAACTAAGTTGAAGTGCACTAGTGTTAAAGAGAGAGAGAGTCAAAGAGTTGGGTTTCTGCATTTTCCTGAAATTAAAGTTTTCCCCTTAGGCTACTTAGTTCATTACTCTGAGGGTGAAAGAGCGCAAGCAACGAGACAAGCGAAAACACAGGAGCGCTGTGTCGAGTCACTTCATCCGTCGCCTTGTTTGCTCTCTTTACCCTTTTAGCGAGGAAACCGAGTCTCATCTAAGTGGCTGGCTGTAGCGCTCGGTCACGCTGCCCCGTCACGCTGCCCCGCAGCACACAGAGATACACACTTTGTTTCTTTTGCAGTGAAGAAATAGCGCGACCTCCTGATTCCCCACTTTGTGCCGCACTTATGCGGGCTCTGTTCTTCTCCACTCCATGGGCGCGAAGATGTAGTTCAACTGACCCTCGCAATCTTTTTAATGCGTTTTGTGTTTAGAAGATTACACGTGAATATACAAACACTTTTTCCAATACCGAATAATATATGTCTAATTTAGTTGTGCAAACTGCTATATTGCGTATTTTAAACAATGTACGTGGCCGCATTATAGCAGACGGTGATTGCCAAAATTATTTCATCCCTTATAAGTGCTGTCATGCATACGCCATGGCATAGGCAAAAACCTGTGCCCTACTTTTATCTGTAAGAAAAATGAACGATTGAAATAATTCTTTTTAATTTTAGTTAACAGAATGGAAACCGAGAGACGGGTCTAGAAGTAGGGGAAGACCACTAACTCGATGGAGAGACGAAATACGAAAATTCGGAGGTGAAGAATGAACTGGGGCAGCGCGGGACAAAAGCAAATGGTGAGAGAGAGAGAGCAATCTTTAATGAGGTCTGGCGATGTTAGCTGGGCTAAAATGCCTAACTTGCTACGCCAGTAGACGACGTGATGAAGATGGTGGCGATGATGTTCAAGAGCTTGATGCGCACAGAGACGGCGAACTATTCACAGGGACTGGTCTAGTCCTGTAAGTTGCAGGTACTCTATCAGAGCTTTGCTAGCCCGCAAAGCACGTTTGGGACAAGCCCATGGTCCTAAAACGTCCTTTAGCTGCATGTCCACGGAAAGCGGCAGTCCCAAAGCCACTGCGATGGACAATCTTCGAGCACTGAATCGAGCGCATTCACAGAGCAGGTGCTGCAGGGTTTCTCGCACATCGCAGTGTGGGCAGAGTGGCGACGTAGCCTGTTTTATCTTAACGAGGAAGTTGCGCGTGTATGCGACATTCAACCGCATGCCATGTAGAATTGCTACTACCCGCTTGGAAAGTCCTGGTGGCATTTTAAATTTGCTGTTGGGATCGATGAATGATAGCGGCGCGTAATGACGTGATACATCATCCCAGGCTTCACGCTGCATGTTCCATGCCACGCTGCATGCAAGTACAGATGCATCTTTCCTGGAGAATGGTATAGCTATTGCCGATGCACGATGCTTATGCGCAACGGATGCAGCAATGTCCGCCTTCAGATTGCCAGTTATCCCACAATGGGCTGGAATCCACTGAACTGCAATGTGATGGTGCACTTGTAGAGCTTGAAGATGTAAAGCGTGTATGTCAGACACAAGCTGGTCTCTTGGAAAAGACGCTAGACATTGAAGGGCAGCCCTTGAGTCTGTAAAGATGGCCCGCTATCGTGCGGGTTGCTTGACGATATGAGCGAAAGCCACCCTCAGAGCTGCAAGTTCGGTAGCCGTAGTTGACCTTCTGTGACTGAGCATGGCACTGATGGTGGTACGTGATGACGGTATCTACACGCCGATAGTGGATGATGTTGATGACACTGACCCATCAGTGTACACATGAGTGTGGTCTCTGTATATCCGCGAAATGTAGTCCAGGGCGAAGAACTTTAGTGCGGGAGCCGGAATATGCTCCTTCCTCGTGATACCGGGTACAGTAGTCATGATCGGTATGGGCAGGAACATCCAGGGCGGGTGCTCAGGAGGAGCAGGCTCTTGATACACCTTCGGCAGAAATTCACGCACTTCTTTGGCCCAGCTTGTCGCTAGAGGATGGCCACGCTGTCTTGCCACAATCCGCAGACGCACACGAAGCAACTCCTGCGTGCTTACAGCCAGTGGTGAGAGCTGCCTGCATTCTGTCAGCGTTTCGACGGTAGAGGTTGTCTTTGGAACGCCTATGCAGACCCGCAGGATTTGTGCTTGCATGCTCTCTAGCGCTTTGACAGTTCCTTTTGATAGAGGAACCAAAGCAGGGATGCTGTAACTCATCAGGCCAACGCAAAGCGCTTTGTATACCCGTAGAAGAGAATTGACTGAACAACCGCCAGTGTTGGTGGAGAGCATGCGGAATATGCGGGCGAACGAGGTAATCTTGTCCTTGAGGTGGCGAACATGAGGCGACCAGGTGAGATTACTATCAAATGTCACTCCCAAGAACTTGTGGGTCGGGACGTATGGAATTGCGGTCCCTCCAACAGTGAGGCCGTAGCGCGTAAGGTCACGCTTTGTAAAGGCTATCGAAGCACATTTGTTCCTTGAAATAATTAATCCTCTAGTAGCCAGAAATGCTGCAATGGAGTCAATTGCTCGCTCGCCTATTGCGGCCAAAACACTCGCCTATTGCGGCCAGAACTCCACACACAGATGTCGTCGGCGTACAGAGAGATTTCTACCGACTGTGACACGCATTTCTCCAGGCCAACTATGGCAATGTTGAAGAGTGTAGGGCTCAGCATCCCACCCTGGGGAACACCTCCGGTCACGTGATGTAGCGATGAGTCGCCCATGTCGGTAGACATGTACACATACCTATCGAAAAGGTAGTCCGATAGCCATGCGTACATGCGGCCCCTGATGCCTAAAGACTTCAGCGCCGAGCGGATGGCTTCATGCTCGACGCAGTCATACGCTGACTTGATGTCGAGGAACACAACAACAGCACTGTTCCGCTGACACTTTGCCTCTCTTATGCTATTTGCAAGGGCGATGACGTTGTCGAGGCTGCTACGACCCTTGCGGAAACGAGACATCTGAGCAGGGTATATATCTCGGATGGTCAAATCCCAGTCCAAGCAGAGCAGCACCATCTTTTCCATCAGTTTCCCGACACAACTCAGGAGCGCTATGGGTCGGTAGGACTCGATGGCGGTGGGAACTTTACCTGGATTTAGGACTGGGACAAGGCAAGCGTGTTTCCACCTTGGCTCTAGACGACCAGTTTCCCACGAAAGATTGAAGGCATGCAGGAGGCAACGTTTTCCCTTTTCAACTAGATGCGAGAGGGTTGTGTAGGTGATGTCATCCGGGCCTGGGCAGCTGGATTTCTTGACAAAAGCCAGTGCAGCGAGCAACTCTACCATGGAGAATGGCTCGTCCATTGGGGACACCGGGCCTGAGCATGCTTCGTTGGGGGGAGAGTGTGGCGGAAAAAGAGCTGCTGGCGCTGCAGTAATTCTCCTACAGAAGGCTTCAGCGACTTGGAGGTCACTGGTGTTCGTGCTCAGTGAGATGGATTTCAACGGGTGCAGTTGAATCTGCGGGGTCCGCAAACTTCGGAGCAAGAGCCATATTCTGGAGAGCGGCTTCCGGGGGTCCAGCTTGGAGCAGAAGGATTCCCACTCCCGTTTTGCGAGCTTATTCATATGCCTCCGAATCGCCTTCTGGGCTCGTCTTGACGCACGGATATCTTCAGGCGCTTGTGTCCGGCGCGCTCGTCTTTCTGCTCTTCGACGCACCGCGCGAAGCCTCTCATACTCCGAGTCGGCGGCGGTGTATCTATGCGGAAGCCTCAGTACTTTGGTGCTTGACTTTCGAGCTCTTGACATCGTGTCCACGAAGGCTTCATATGAGCTCACCGAGTGCACGGCTTCCTCCACCACAGTTCTAAATGCCTCCCAGTCAGAGGAGCGAATCACACGCTGTGGACGAGAGCCCGAGAGACCGTCCACTGCAATGTAAGTGGGCGCATGATCGCTGCCATGCAGTTCGATGTCCACTGCCAAGCTCGTCCTAGGGAGGAGTTGTGACGAAACAATCGTGACGTCGAGGGCGCTTGACATCTTTCAGGTCGATAGGCAGGCCTTCGACCTGCAGTAGACCTACTTAGCTGTTGATGATGGTGATGATGGTGATGATTATGATGACGATGATGAAATTTCGAAACTTTGCTGGGCCGAACTAGCCAACAAATACAGTTTAACACTTCACCCCGAGTTGTCGGAGTGGTGCTGGCTACCACCCCCAAGCGCAGGAAACAATTACCTTAACATAAATACCCCAGAAAGTGGAGGGGAGCACAGCCCCGCCGGCAGCGTAGTGGTCATCGTACTACGCGCGTATTTTGTATGTCGTGGGTTCTGATCCCACCTGGCGGGTATGTTTTTCTGCACATTCTTTCTTTCAAAAAAAAAAAAAAAAAACTCTGCATCTGTTTTAATGACAGCAAATGATCTACCATATTTTCCCTTTTGCTTTCCTTGGCTTTTTTTACTGCCTACCCTTTTTTCTGTTTAATTTACCGAGCCCCTCATTTCCCACCTCAGATTCGCTGTATATATATATATATATATATATATATATATATATATATATATATATATATATATATATATATATATATATATATATATATATATATATCAAAGATGCAGTCCTTATTGCCAGTGCCAGTGCTATTCGGCTACTTGAAGGAGGTTTATAGCGCCGAATGGGGTGATTGTCATTTTTGTATGATACAGGAATAAAGAAACCAAAGTCGAGAAAAAATCCGCCGTGATCGGAAGCGAGAAACGAACCCACGACCTCCGCATAACGCGTGCGGTGCGCTACCAACTGCGCTATCCCGGCGGCGGATTTCCTCTCGACGTCACTACTAGCGCCGCCCCTCGAGAACCGCGGGAGACACCGAGCGTCTTTCGTTATCCCTGCGGCTCGCCACGTGAAACGGGGTCAAAGTCGGGATAAGCGAATGGCATTTGCGGGCTACTGGAAATATATGGGACGAAGGATTCCGTAAGAGCACGCATCAAAGATGCAGTCCTTAATGTCAGTGCTATTGGGCTACTTGAAGCTGTTTTATAGCGCCGAATGACGTGATTGTCATTTTTGTATGATACAGAAATAAAGAAATCAAAGTCGAGAAAAAATCCGCCGTGATCGGAAGTCGTGAAGTGTAGTGCTTAGTTGCTGCAGGAATACGCACAAAGTAAAAGTACGCTCTTCGGAGACTTAAAGGTCGGATGCCGACCTTTATCTTGATAAAGGTCGGCATCCGACCGAAACGTCGACAAATAAACAGTTTTGTTAATAGCTATACCCATTTTTTACTATATATATATATATATATATAGTATAAGTAAAGAGTCGGATACACAGCAAGAACAATAACAAACAATGTTTACTTACGTAGCGGCAACGGGACTTGCCTTCATCAGAGTAAAGTACGTAAGTAAACATTGTTTGTTATTGTTCTTGCTGTGTATCCGACTCTTTACTTATACTATTTCTGCGCGCTTTGTGAGTTTATCTTTTTCTATATATATATATATATATATATATATATATATATATATATATATATATATATATATATATATATATATATATATATATATATATATATATATATATATATATATAATTTTCATTCACGTAACATGAGGTGCGTATTTCTCTCTGCGCGCATCATAGCATAGCCCAGTTGTATATCTACAGCGGGTTAAGTCACAAAGACCAGTCATGTGCACACTAAAATAACCAAATTGCCGGTGGCCGAGTTTGTTGAAAAATATTCAAAAGATCCAATTCGTTCGTTGCGCTGCCCAGAATGATTCCAAGCCATGTCTTGTATGTTCCTGTTAGCGCAGCTCCTTCATTGAGTGGCGTTCTAACGACGTTTAGTGAGTTGACAGTCTTTGGCCACATTTCGCAACCGTGCGTGCCTCAGTTGGGTACTGGCGTGTCGATCTTTTATCAAGTTGCAGAGTGAACAGGTCGATTCTGGGCATTCAGGGTCTATTACTTTCGGGTAAAGAAAATTACTAGAGCTCCAGTAGTAATAATTGATTGTGACATTTAACGCCCCGACGCTTCATAGGCGATAAGTCCCGCCGTAGTGGAGGGCTCCGGATTAATTTTGAGCACCTGGGGATCTTTAGCGGGCGCTGAAATCTCGAACACAGGGGCAGTTTTGCTTTTCGCCTCCACCAGAAAAACGGCCGCCGCGGCCGGGAGTCGAACCCGCGTCCTCGTGCTCAGTAAACCAGTAGTAATGACAACAAAGTATGTACGGACTTTTAACTAGGCGATTTCTGAGATGTCGAAGTCATTCACGCTCGAAGAAATTAAGGCATTGATGCAGCTGCCTGCGGGTTTCTCGCCAGTGAACTTCCTTTCGTTTACGAGTGGGGCATGCCATCCACGTTTCGTCTTTCTTTTTCCTTCATAAGTGTTGTGTCTGACAGGATGCCCCCTCCCTCCAGAAGGGACGGCAAGTGAGGCGTTTCTTCCCGTGTATGTGTTCACACAGACACGTATGTCTGTGTCGATATACGAATAGACGACACCCTGGCGAGCGCGACTTGCTCGGTGCGTGAAAGCGCGACTTGCTCGGTGCGTGAACGCTGAGTTTGTTTGTTTTCCCTTTGACGCGCTGAGTTCCATCGACGCTTCCTGTTCAGCTCCGCTAGTTCCGCTGGGCGGCGAAGACATACTCCGAGTGACGCGTCGCTTGGACAATAACATCCTCGTCGGATCTGTGCTCCCTCTTCGCGTCGCCGGCGTAGGCCATTGCTTTTCATCCCCATTGCGTTCCCGCCGTTCACTGGAATGAGAGAACGCAGACTTTGTGCGCCCGCGTGACAGCCTCAAACACACGGCATTGTTCGCTGTATACGTAACGCGTCTCTTTGCGGCGCGTATTTCTCTTTCACTGCCACGACAGCCAGATAAGCCTTAAGCAGGCTTCCTCGCATGGCGCATTTTGTGGCTTTGTCCCCCTGGCTGCCCCCCCCCCCCCCCCACCTCCCCCCCTCCTTCCTTGCTTTCATTCCTACCGTTTCCTGCCACGCTGTGATGAACGCGCTCGATCATTTCGGTGTTGATCAGCGCGTCATTCCTTCTTTGCGGAAGAGAATCGTTTTTTCCCTTGCAGTGGCCTTTATGTGACGTCAGCCTATACTGGCTATTTTGTGACTTTCCTCTGTTTTTCTGGCTACGGGGTTTCTATGGCGAAAATAATTAGGCAGAAACAGCTTCGTTTTCTTTTTTTTTTCTTTTTTTTTGCACCACGGGATTCTTTCGTCTTTCTAACTGCTTCTTATGGCCTCCCGTTCTGTTTTCCGTGCGCACGCTATACTGCTCGATGGCATCAGACGGATCCGTTACTGCGTTATTGGAAGCTGTTTACTTCGAGAGAAGCGACGTAATCAAGCAGTGTTGCGTTCGCATAATGTTTACTGGCGCGCTCCTCGGCCTTGTATCCCGCGAAATGAAGCGCCGCCTGCGCATCAGGAACCTTCGAGTTCCTCCTTCGCCCTGCACACGCGCAGAACCAAAGATTTTTCAATGAAGGAAGCCTCCAGCGGAAATTTCTCGTTATTTCGCGTTCCCCAAAAATTCCGTCACATCGAGCGGCGCTCGTCGTGCCGCCGGCTTCAACTTCCGCAATATTTGGGTTTCGCCCACGCGTTCAGCGACATGAAACGAGCGCTCGGGGGGAGTACGTGGCTCCCCTTCTGTGTACGTTTCCGCGGGGTTACAAAACTGACACTGCCTCTCCCATAAGCGTAATTGGTCCGCGGTAACATGCGCTCCGAGCCCCCTCCACGTGCACGGGCATCAGGGGGAGGGGGCACATGATCCGGGCCGCACGGGTGAGTTGAACGACCGCTGGCCGGCGGCCAGGCGATCCGTGCAAGCGGCGTCCTATTTAAGCGAAATCACCTGTCAGGTCTCTGGTGTCACGTCTGTCCCGGACTCTGGTCACGTCGCCGCCGAACCTGTGCCGCTTAAGAGCGAAGCCGATTTGCAGCGGCGGGCGTCGACTCCGGACCCTGCGGCGCGTCCAGAACCGCGGCGGCCGAACTCTTAATTCTTGTCAGGTTTCGCTCCTATGACGCAGCTGCGGCGCACGTGGGGTCAGGAGAAATAAAGGGGAGACGGGCAAGCCCGGCGCATCTTTCCGCCGCCAGAGACCAAGTGACAGGGCAGAATAAACAGGCTTGTCAGAATCGCACCCGATATTACGCGGGAGGAATTCCAAGCATGGCTCTGGAGAAACGACTGCTGACGGGCTTTTTTCGCGGCGCTCCATGCCCATTCGGAGTGTTTCCAGTGGCGCACGTCTTGCTGCCTCCGTTTGCCATAGGCTCCCGCGACGATACGGAAAATGTGAAGTATTGTACATGCGCGTGCCGTTCCTTCAAGGAACCTTGTCCAATCATTGCGCCGTTTATTTTGTGACGTAATGCTACTGTTCCTGCCTAATGACTTGCGCGGCCACAATAATAACTATCTACCCCGTAAGCAAGAAACGCCCGTGTGTACGAGATTTCTGCGCACGTTACAGATCCCCGAGTGGTAAAAATTAATCCGGAGCCCTCCACTGCGGCACGCCTCATCGCCTGCGTTGCGTCGGCGCGTTAAACCCTACAATCAATCTATAATAGCACGGAACTTACCTGTTGACGACGCGGCCTAAATACGGGCTTCCTGAGGGGATTCCCCCCCTCCCTCCTCACGGGAGCACTCATTGTACGTCCCCGCGCACGCCTTGCACACTGTGCGCCCCACGGCAGCTACTGCCCCTTTGCTCGTCTTGACGGCAACAAAAGCCGACCCAACCCTCGTTTTCGCTGAGGAGAAGGAGGAGGCCGAGGGGACACGACAGGGGGCAATTGCTAACATGTGCATATGAGAGGAGGAATTTTGAACACAAGGGGAAATAGCCAGTTTATTTTGGGAGTGGGATTTTGAGACAGGCAAAACGCGTTCGGGTTGTTTCGTGGTCCACCCCGAGGAACAACCACGTGCTTCTTGGACTGGTGCAAGAATGTGCTGGCGTTACTAGGCTGATGCTCATTAGACGATTTTCCGTGGGAACTAGGCGTCAGCAGCTTCCTTGCTTATAAGGCGTCCGCCGAAAAGCTGTCATCGCGGCCCACCGGAAAAGAGGGCGGTGGCCGAGAGAAGCGAGCGCCCGTATGCAGCTCGAGTATTAGCGCGCAGCAACACCTGAAGTGTGGAAAACAGAAGGCTTGCCGTAATATGGGCTCGCCGACGATGATTGTACGGCGGAGCAGAAAAGAGAAGATACGTGGTTTCAACAGGCGCCGCGCCTGGGCTGTGGGTCTCGTTCTCCCCCGGTCTTTGCTCGCTGCTTTTGGGCGCCGCGGTTAATAAAACCGTTGCTGTTATAGAGGGCATGGATTGTGAATGCCGTTCCAAAACGCGCCCTCGAAGACGAAGTAGCGCTATCGCGTGTCATATCTTAAGACATAAACGCGTATGTCCTTTGCAACTTTACATATGGGCACCAACGTGAGTACAACGCATTGTGTAACACCTTAATGGCAGTAATCTCTTGTTTTGCGTAGTGCGAATGGCCTATGCTTTTAGCGGGTACGCTGTCTGCGGTGTTCTCGCGTTTGCCCTATAAATAACGAAGTTCGTTATGGGCCTGCATTTTTGTGGGTCTGTGTAGTACAGAAAATTCTACACAGTCGTGTTTTTCGTTGTCAATAAGGCCGTGACAGACAGAACTTGACGCAAAAAAAAAGAGCACACAGCTAACAGAGAGAATGAAAGATCTGCCCTCTGTGCTCCTTCCGCCTCCTGAGCTGGCAACACGCCGGAATATTTTAAGGAAAAGTTTGCCTTTTCGTTTTTTACTGTGTAATCACTTTTACCCCGCGTCCTTGGATTTCTCGCGAGAAGGATGACGCCTTCGCAACGGTGTCCCCGTTCGGTTGCTAAGGGGCCAGCTGACTGTCAGGGGGGCCAGGGGAGAGGGGTGCTGGACGCGGGCAGGCGCCGGCCTCACGTTGGGCTAACTGCGTACGCTTTAAGGTACGACGTCGCCAAATGGTTCCCGCAGCTTGGCGTTGATTGGCTCGTCGTTATGCTTAACGTTAGCGCTGTCAAACATAAAGCCTAAACGTACGCCTAAACGTACGCCTAACGAGCGCGATCGACCGGTCATCTTAGTCGCAGTGAACGAGAGAAGGAACGACACATAAGAGAAAAGGATGACCATGGCGCTTTCACACCCACATCTTAGGGCACAAATCAGGCTCGCCAAGAGTAGAAAATACGCTCAGAAGGGTACTAAACAATTTTGGGCAATCAACTCAGCCACTTCGGTCACTGAAGTAGTTCAATTAATCAATAAATTGCAGAAGCAGTTCGAGGGATGACCACAATAACTCTGTGCCATATTCTCTGAATCCTGCGTGCGTTTTCTGAAGCCTAGCAAAGCGTTACATGCCCAGTGAGTACGAGCGTACTCGCGGGGTGCATTGAAGAACGTTTTATGGGCAACAATGCATGCTGGTTGTGCACGATAGTTCGTGGTTGGCACAGGCACACCATGTGTCAATTTTTTTTTGTGCTTTTAGTTTAGACACCAGAGTTGTCTTCTGAGACACGAAATCGAACTTTTGCCTAGTTTAATATTTCTCTTTGTGTGCTTTAATGAAAACCGACTCACTTGGATGGTGGTCTCTCTCTTCCTTGTTTCTCCTCCCTATCTGCCTATCGTCCCCTTCCCCACCCCCCACACCAGCAGGCGTTCCGGTGTCCACCCGTAGGTGTGACAAAGTACGCCTGCTGGTGTTTTTTTCTTTCGAGTTTCAGTGTAATAAATTCATTCATTCATTCATTCATTCATTCATTCATTCATTCATTCATTCATTCATTCATTCATTCATTCATTCATGCTAGTATATTCACTCACGCCTGGAACTGTACTCTTCATTTTGCTTCTACTGCTTCCCTTGACAACAGGCCGGGGTAACAATGTGGGAAAATGGAGTTTCGTATTTTGTGGAATACTTTTACTCTAAATGACAGCACTCTGTCGCGCATTCTAATTTCGCTCCAAACTGTACCGCGTTATTAACGATCATTTTTGTCTGGGGGAAGGGTGGGTGGAATATGTGTCAAATGAAATGTGAACGCATTTAATAACGGATTCGTTGTCCCGGGCCCTGGGGCTCCCGGGGATTCCACTGCTTCCTGCATGCAGCCCACGCGAAATTCACGCCTCACAGGACGAACGTGGAATAGCAGTTGCGCCCTAGACAAACGGACAAACGCTCCGCTGCACAGGACCAAGGAAAAATATAACGGTTGAAACAAGCGCGTTGTTCTAGAAAGGGTCCGCCGGGGACTCAGATCAAAACAAACGCTGGGTGTGCTACTGTTTGCCGACAGTGGCGCCTTACGTTGTCAGTCAGTGTGTAGGTCCGTCGTGTTTGCATCTTTAAAGGTGCGCGGGGTGTCGCGAAGCGCGCCTCTCACCGTGCCTCAGGTACTAAACGGTTCGCGCAGCCGCGACCGACGGCGCAACGCCAGCACGCCAAACAGGCGGGGGCCTTGCGTGCGCGCGGCGCGTCGTGGTCGTGGTCGTGTGCGGTTGCGCAACGAGGGCAGCGGCGTATTAGGCGACGGCGTGGGCGGCGGGACGTAGCGCGGCGTGGTCGGCGTGGACAGAGCAGAGCGTCGCAGCCCCTTTGGGCGACGTGGGGGAGGCTCAAGTGTGCGGCCGGTGCGCTGTCGGCGCTCGCAGGAGAAGAGCGTGATGCGGCGGTCGGCCTGGGCGGGGGAGAGCCCGCGCGCTTAGGCCGGCCTACCATGCAGATAGACGGCCCGGGCGCCCCGGAAAGCTCTCTGCTCGCCCAGAATCGCATGGGAAAAGACGCCCTCCAGAAGTCCAACAGCGTGCCGCTCATGACCGGTAACAGCCGACGGCCCGAGGCCACCAAGAAGTGCGTGCTCCGACTCGATGGCTACTCCTACCTCATCGGTAAGTGCGACCAACCCAGCCCTCCTCGCTCCGCCGCCCAATTTGATGTGCGCGGCTACTCGCTGTGCACCGCGCAGTGAGTGAATAAACGACCTTCTGCTTTCCAGCTACAGGAGACTTCGCCGCCACGCGCCGTGTGTCTTCGCGCTCCGAGTTAACATTCGTGGACCTCTTACTCGCGTGCACACTGTCGCCGTGCGTTTTTTTGAAGGTCGTTGGTATATCAGACAGATGAATACACAAATGGGAGGCCGCCCTGTGTCCAGGTGGCAGAGATGTTGGTTGCTCAATAGATGTCTCTATCATCATGAAAACAACTTTGCAAGCTTTCCTTGCACTTTTTTGTGCGGACGCTGTCTGCCAAGTCTTGGCTAGAACAACCCAGTTTGCCTTCTTAGTTCGGTAAAACTTCAGCTGGATTAAAAGAGAACATCCCGAGTCATCGCATTTTTCAGAATGTTTTTCATAAGTATTTTTCAGAAACACGGAAGCAGGACCGTACAAATTTCTAATAGAGGGCATCAAACAGTCAGATTCAGCGGGCAAAGCACATTTCATTAGCGCTATCGAACGCGCTATAAAACCACGAGAATTCTCGTGCAGTGGCGCGAATGCATGGGTGAATCTATGAGTACAGGGCGAGTTCGTACAGGCGGGTTAGAATGACGTAGGTTCACTATATACTTGCCACTGAAGCCATAAAAGCAGAGCTCTTGAAGTGGGTGGAGAAGAATGGATGGTTGGAAGAACTCCAAAATGTATTTCGGCCAGGCCGGCGCTTAGAAGAAAACATTTTTTTTTTGTTCTTACCCATTGCATAAATATTTCAGTAGTTCAGGACAGACCACTGTGTCTCAGTTTCTATACATGAAGGTAGCTTATGGCAACGTAGACTAAGAATTTCTGTGGCACATTATGGAACAAGGGCGTATTGGTGCAGGCTTTTTACAGCTGCTCAAGTCAATATACGAAGATAACCACGCGCAAATGGAGTGGGAACGACGTAGGCGCACAGAGCACGTGTATATTTAAGAGGGTTAAAGCAGGTATCTCCTCTTTCGCGATTGTTGCTCACACTTTACGTTGAAAGAATAGCAAGATTATTGGAAGAGAGTAAAATTGACACTGACTTGTCTTACCAAGGCTTTAAACAGCTGGTGGAACAGCGGACTCCACGACTGGCGTACGCAGACGTAATGGAGTCACGAGCGAATGCTGCACAATACTTGCTGGACTGTACAGATATGTGGGTTACGGAAGTAATGTATGTGTGCCTATATTTTAGCGTACGAAAATCACAAGATTTAGTATTTAACGATGTAACTAATATCGCGTCAGTAATTATTCACTAGAAAACCGTAACATTTGCAAAGCAATACAAAGAGTCGGGCAGATGTTTGAACGAACAAAAATGCTACCCAAGTACCCGTGAGCGACATCTTAAAATGAAAAGGAGACGAAATGAGGCTATAATGAAACAGGGAGCGCTGTGGGCGCGTACAATAAACGTTAAGTAGTAGGAGAGATTTGGAAAAAGTAATGGGGTTGCCGCTCACATTATCAAATGTCGTGTTGCGCTTAAAATCAGAGGTCCTGTCCAAGCTCGATTGAAACAGAATGCAGTCGGCCGATTGGCACTTTAGGCGCTCATGGTAAGGCCGTGCAGGAGGATATTGGCTGGGCCTCATTATATGTAAGGAAAGTACGAAGTAAAACATGTGAGAGGCTTAGAAACGTGGAATAAGAAATCGGCAAGGAGGGTGTACAAGTTCATGTGTACTAAAAGCGTGTAGAGTCAGTAACAAAAGAGGACGAGAAAACTGATGACGAAATACAAAATTGGAGGTGCAAGTAGGTTGTCAAGACTAAAAAAATCTGAAAGAACAGAGACGGTTAAATGGGCGGAGAGGATGGAAGCAAAAAAAAAATCAATGCGGCCCGATAAAGCAGGTAAAAGAGGAATCAAGAAAGCAAATTTCTAGGATCCTGCAGAACAGAGTGTACTGCTTAATGAGGTCAGAGCTGGCTACGTTCTGAGAACCAGGGCCTTTATAAGGAAACATTCGTAACAGGACGAGACTTCTATGATGTGGCATAGATACTAGAATAATCGAATACATCGTAATGCAATGCCAGAATATCCATCCAGCACAGAATGGGGGCTCGCCCACCTTCCTAAAGCATTGAAGTGGAGATTAGCAAATACCGACTACAATCGTGGCAGGAAAAAAGCAGAGAGGGTGCAGGTGCACTCTTAGGGAAAATGGCGTCATATATTTTCTCTAAATGAAGGAACAAAGATGTTCCGTATATTTGCCCTCAAAAGGAGAATCGTTTCTCCTTTAGTCAAAGGAGAAACGTTTCTACCTTAAGCCAAAATAGCAACCAGTATGGAAGCGCACCGCATGATGGCATACGTTCTTGCTGTTGGTAAGGTCTGTGTCGTCACCGGCAGGCTTTGCACGTCTAAGTACCATCTAGAGGTCTCCAAAAATGCTGCGAAAAGCATGCTTGAAGACTGCAAGCAGCATGTTTAAATGCTACGCGGATGGCTGCGGGCATGGCTCGAGAGCATTTACTTAACCAGCCAATTGCACGTCGACAGTCAATTGTTCATTTGAGAACAATATTTGATTTAACATACTATATCCGCGCAATGGAAGGTCATTTACTGGTAAATAAAGATAGGGGGAAACTCAGCAACATCAGAAATGCTTTACAGAGCACGGGATTCGAAACAGGTAAGTGTGCAGCTTTTTTCGCACAAGCAGCGGATCAAGACCGACAACCTTGGGGAAAGGTGGATGCGAAAATGGCGTAGGCAGGCAGCGTAGGAGATTTCTAGGAGGGAGGGTTGGTAGTGCTAGTTCCGACAGTGCTTAAAGGGGGAGAATCCCCTTCTTGGATTCCCCTCGGCGTTTACTTTTCTATGCGAGATGTTACAAATGGCGAAACGCCGGATTCTGTTTTCATTACTTTCATTTTTGATTGTAACAGTAAACAATTATGGCTTGATTTTGACTGCTCTTTCCGCCACCATTTAAGGAAATGTGAGAGAGATTCCGTAAAAATTTTGTGCGAGCGATATTTTACAGCGAAGCTGTTTAGCAAATCGTAATTTTTCGTGTCCGCAGTTATAAATACCAATATATTGCTCAGCGCAAGCCTCAAACTTATAGCAACAAAGATGTAGTAAATGTTCGTTGTGGCAGTTAAGAAGAAGCAAATCGGCTTGCAATCGTGGACTTAAACCTTTGTGATGGTCGTGAAGGGTGTGTACAGCTTCCCTACATTCAAGTCTTACGCGTTAGTGTGAGCCTGCTTCATTTTTTGTGTGTGTTTTCCCCAGTGGCTAGTACAGGGATAGACACGTAAAGTGTAACAAACCTTATATTAATGTGGGCGTTGCAAAAAGAAGTGCGAAATCGAGGCTATATTTAAAATCGAATGATTGTTGTAGAACATCGTCGTCATCAACAGCCTACTAGGTCCACTGCAGCACCAACGCCTCTACCATCGACCTCCAACCGGTCATGTACTGCGCTGCTCGAGTCCATTCTGCGTCTCTGAATTTCCTTATTTTGTGCTTCGATAGAGTTATTCCCCTTCCCCTTTTTCCCGACCCCTCTCTGGGCATCCACTCTGTTACCATGCTGGTCCAACGGTTGTCATTAGTGTAATTACGTGGCCAGCCCAAGTTCATTTCTTTTTATCTATTTGAACTGTATCTGATATCCTCTAGTCGAGTTTGTTCTCTAATCCAGGAAGCTCGTTTCCTCTACATTAACTTTCATGTTCTTACGTTTCGCAATTGGTTCCTTTGTTTATTCTCTCTCGTTCCTTCGTTTTCCGCGTTAGTTTTGCAGTTTGTTTCCTACAAGCAACTCCTCCCACAGCTGCTGCTGATTCGGTCATCGCCTTTGTTAGGTTGTCATTTAGAATGTCTACACTATCCTCATTCTCCCCGGTTAAAAGTGCGAATTTGTTTTAAGGGTTATTTCAGAGTCCTGCGTCCTGGGTCTGACTTACTTCCATGGTGGGTTTCTTGCTTTTCACGAGTTTCCTATTTTCTCTTCTGAAATTCAGCCTAGCTTTGCACATACCCAACCATCCTATGATCGCTGCTCTGAATGTTGCCTAGCAACTCCACGTCCTGCACCATAGCTGGGTTATTCTCACTTAAAATGAAGTCAATTTCGTTTTTTGTTTTACCATTGGGAACTTTTCACGTCCATTCCCTATTCTTTGCCTATTCCCTATTTCAAGTGAGAAAGTTTGCAGGAGAGGAGCTTTAACGAAAGATTGAGCATATTTCCTGCCTTTGTGCAATTGATTAACTGTAGAGTTTAATGTTTCTGTTTCGAACCGATAATTCTACTTCAGGGTAAATTTTGCTCCCTTGGCTTTTTTTCTTTTTTTTTTCAAATTTGGAGCTCGGATTGCGCGCCTGTATTTTATACATGGGCTTTTTTGTTTTTCGCCTCCATCAATACACAAATCTTGTGAGGAGAGTTGCACTGCACCGGTCCCAACTGTCGAGCTTAAATTTCCCGCCCAGTCCTAGATTTTATTCTTGGAATCTTTTTTTTCACCTCGATAACTGAGTTAGCGATATCAAAAGTAGTAGCGCGTTTATGCAGTAATTTAAGCACTGTGAATGCCTAGCACAAACTTCCAATTGCCTTAATTACTTTGAAAGAGTGTATTCAAAATTTTCACATCTCAAACTGAATTTTCCGATGTTTTGTAATATTCCTGTGCAGTTTATTTCCACGCAATTTTAAAATCCAGTCACAATTGATTTGATTCTCTCGCCAAGGCATGTATAGCAAAGAGGGGCATCACGCTCTTCCTCTTCACTTCCCTTCCTTTTTTACCTTGGTCGGGATCACGTACCTGTCATTCTTGTACACGTCTTGCAGTGATCTGCCGTGCCTGGATCAATTGGCAATTATTTCGTTTTCCATGCATAAAATGTGAGTTCAATTCTGACCGCTGAAACATAGTTTCTGGCTGTTACAATTATTTTCTTTTTTCTGGCGCTGCGGGTTGCTGACAAACAGGAAGACAGACTAAAATTCAGCATTTACATAGACCGAGAAAGGTGTTTCAAAAGTTAAGATGGTGTCAGTCTTTCTTTCCTTTTTTTGTGGGCTGTGTAGAGCAGTACTGGAGTGGCAGTTCGCTGGGGCTTGGAAGCATGGAGTTAGAATGGGGCTTGCAAGTTCACCAGCAGTGAATGATATCTGTGCGGATTTCTTTAGAACAAATGCGCCTATTATTCCATTGCGTATACAGGGGGGTCCGCGTTAAATGGAGCACAGGAGCGCGTCGAGCATGCTCTTGGGATCGTCTTTTGAAGTTGACGCGTCTGCGTGCAAAAAGCAGTTCGCCGTGCCTCGAAAATTGTCTTGTCGGCACGGATGCAAGCATTCGATTCGCGAGCACATTCGCTTTTGAGCGCCCTTAGGAGGCACTTGGCGTGCGTCGGCTCTGTGCTTTCGGGTTCCCTTTAACATTGGGGGAGCGTGTACCTCCTCAGCCGTACCTGCCCAGTCAGACAGATGTCTGTCGAATGTTTACATTCAGGCACAGCGGCTTGCACAGTGGGACAGCATGAGCTCGCAGGGAGCTAAACCGGCGTTGGTCAAGGTTAAATTACAATCGTTGTAACATCGCGATTAAGGAAACCTTCGAATAAATTAGCGCTATGAACTCCAGCAGCACTCTAAGAAACAACCGGAGGCCAGCCTCACTTAAATGCTTCAGAGCGACAAACAAATCAGCGTGACCAAATCTGAATTTGACGAATGACGAGGCCGAGCAGGCGATTAGAGCAAGAAATATAACCTGCGCGGCCGCAACAGCTATGTTGTGTGCGCGCAGATTCTATTAGAGCGAAAGCTTTACTGCGCTACCTCTTTCAAGGTCATTCATCACGTCGCATTGACCTTCAGCCAGCGGCGCACAAGCTGCGCCTTTCTTATCGCTTCGCTTGCTCGGAGCTTCGCCGGAGAAGGGGAAAAGACTGCTTCGCCTGCACCTTATCGCCCAGCGGCGACTGGGCTGTCTGAGCGTGCGGTTCAGCGCAAGCGAACCACGTGACTACGCGAGAGTTTAACGACTGATATGTGAATATACTGCGCTGACTGAATTTACAGGAACAAAGTCTAGAGAGACATACGAGGCACGCAAACGAAAGCAGCGCTTTGCCGGCTGCTTTGAGGCGCAGGGTTCTCAGTCTCGCCATCAATGGTGCGCCGGCCGGGCTCGAGTGCATGCCCCCTTTCAGTGCAAGTGAAAGAATGAATCCAATCATCCAGTAGATATTACATATGTGAACTGTTGAAGAAAACAAAAAAACTTCAGTTTTTCTTTCGTTTTTTTTTTCAATCATTATAACATTGAAAAAAATAAACAGAGCTTTTCCGGGGAAATTCGTTGTGCTGCGACGAATCCGCAGTAAGGGAAACGCTTTCTGAAATCAATGCCTTGACGTGAAATGTTTCGCAGAATTTGAAAGCGGAAGCTCAGCTGAGATTTTTGTGACGCAGCATGTAACAATTGTATTCTTTTCTGTGTTAATGGAAAAATTCATCAGGCACTTAAGTGTCTTAAGTTATTTGAAGGCGAAAGCCAGCTGTTTTCGAAGAATTCTTCACTGCTGCATCGTGAATACGGTGCCGCCGCGTTCACCTGTCATGCGGCACGCATCCGTGTAATTCTTGTTCCATCCTGGCACGGTACCGGTTATAGCGCTGCAGTTATACCACACTTGGCTGCGGCTCTTGACGACCCGGGTTCGAGTCCCATGTGAACCCCAATAAGTTTCCAGGTATATTTTATTCGCTTATTTTTTTTGTACAGGGTCCGTAATTTGGTTTCATTAGGGTAGTCGCCAGCAACTACGGCCACCTTTCGCGTTTGATGAGACCTCTAAGGCTTTCGCCCTAGGAAGCATGTCGAGATTTTTATAGATCTGTGCGGAATCTTTTCTCAATTTTTAATATTTTTATTAAAAAATCATAAAGGAAAACCTCTGTTTGTTAAGTTAAGCCCCTCAAAATTTTCGGAAAACTTGCACCTCTAGTAGATGATAGCTGGACGGCAGGCTGCGAAATCTTAAGCAAAAGCAAACTTTCACGAAACACTGCGTGGTCTTTGCTTTTGCTCGTAATAACTAGGTTTGGAATTGTTAAAACCTAAGGTCATCTTTTTTTTACTCTAATTGCATGCTCGGAATCGTCATTCGCTAAATTCACGCATTTCGTCACGCTAATCTGTCGCTCTGGAGCGCTGCGGTGAAGCTGGCCTCTGGCTGTTCCTTAGGATCAGTCGTGTAATTTCCTTTCAGACAATAAAACGATTGATTGATTGATTGATTGATTGATTGATTGATTGATTGATTGATTGATTGATTGATTGATTGATTGATTGATTGATTGATTGATTGATTGATTGATTGATTGATTGATTGATTGATTGATTGATTGATTGATTGATTGATTGTGAGGTTTAACGCGCCAACGCTACGCAGGCGATGAGGCGCGCCGTAGTGGAGGGCTCCGGATTAAGTTTGACCACCTGGGGATCTTTAACGTGCGCCGAAATCTCGAGCACGCGGTGGTTTTCGCTTTTTGCCTCTATCAAAAAAGCGGCCCCCAGGGCCGGGGATCGAACCCAACCCCTTCGGCTCAGCAGCACAACGCCTTAGCCACTGAGTCACCGCGGCGGGTCAGAGAATACAACAGATTGAATCTTTAAACTTAATTTGCGTCACAACTTGTTTTGCAGCCCTTTTCACGAACAACGTGTGGGCGGCGCTAAATGGGTACAGAATACGCGATGTCATCCCACATGTTCTGAAAGCGCACTCGCTAATCCTATGGTAATGCATTAGATGAACATCTTACAGATTGTGGGGACATTTTTGCCATTAAATTTGGCGTTGTTAGTGTTCAGATGCACGTTTTATGACGTAAGCGAAAACCGTTTTCAGGCGAAGAACGCTGCCGCTGCGTTGAGCCACTTCATCTGGTGCCTGTGCTTATTGAATAAATTAAGTGAATTTAATTATTCATTTCGTATTATTTACATTGAAGAAAGGAGCTTCCCTTAAACGCTTCTCAAACACATTGTGTTATCAGTATTATGCAAACAAAATAAAGGCAGAGTATCATGAGAGTAAAGTACAAGTACAATAAAAGGCAGACTGCGAAAAAAAAAATCTCCTCTAATATGTGTTCTAATTACTCAAACCATATTTTTTTCTTGGGAGTCAAGTCGCAGTGAGATTTCAATTTAAACAAAAATTAATCTCCCAGTTCGCGTAGCAGCCCCGTGCTCCCGTTAGATGGCGATTAAAAGAGATGGGCCTTATCGAAGCACGCGATCGATGATGCGAACGAAATACGACAAATTTACTTTCACAGTGGTTCATCTGAGTGTGTTTTGATGGTAGCAATTTCGTAAATTACCTAAGTAATTAATGAGCTGTGTGAACAGTGATTTAATGCACTTGAAAAGTTTGGATGTTGTTTCACTCGTGTATGATATGAACGTTGGTGAGGGGAAGAAGGGAATTAGATCATTAATTTATATTACGTATGCTTGTGTGTCCCAACACAAGCCTTCTCGGGTGTTAGCAGCTATTCGTTTTAGTTTGAATTAAGTTTCTGAAGCACTAGCGATCTGCCATGTGTCGTGCAACTATAGTAACGGGTGTAACGGGTGAACGGTAATTTATATGGCATCAAGTTATCAAAAAAAAAAACTGAGCAATCAGTTTTATTCAGTGCATCGAAAAAAAAACGATCAGGACAGAGCCAGCCTTTTTATTTTCCTCGCGTGCCTCTATACGAGCAGGAAAACAGTAGCTGTTCCCATGAGGGTTTCAAGAAAGGATCCTCGCTCCGTATTCACTCTATTTATTACTAACGGGAATACGTTAAGGAGGTGGCATTGCCTGGCGGGCTTTTAAGAAATAGATATCTTTGGCGAAAATTAAACAAATACGAAGGGCTGATCATTTGAGTTCACCGTACGGAGTATAAAACTGAGATTTCAAAGTGCACGATACTCTTCGGCCTTGTTGAACACTGCTGTAGTTTTGCCGCGTTCAACGAAACAAAGAGAGTCCTCTAACGTTTACGGTGGAAAAGCTAGGTTTGTATTGATGATGGTTGTTCCGACCAATTCTTGTTATTTTTGCGTTGCATAAGACACCGAACACATCTGACAATGACATTGCAGAAATTAGAAGATATCTTTCGAAAGCAATTAATAAGAGACCACCGTGCAGCTTGCCTTATCAATAAAGAGAAATAGCAGAAAGCTCCAGCAGCAACTAGGGAGTTGCTACACAATCACGCTGCAATTATGAGTTATCTGTGTCACATTTCATGTGGCACGTGCCTGTTTTGAACAGGTGTTGTCGTCTCCAGAGTCTTGTTAGCTTCATTGCCACATCCTGAAAGTTCTTGTTCGCGGTAACTTCTTGCATTTTTTTTTTCATTTTCTGCGCATGCATAGTTGTAACATTTATTATACCAGGTAAGTACGTTCACATAAAAATCTAGATTTTGAGTATTTTTAGAGACTGAATTTTCTGTTAGTGTAGTAAAATACCCGACATCTGAAACTTCTATAGGGATGATAATTTTTCCCCGTATTTACTATTGGGGCGTTTCACAACGATAGCACGAGCACTCGATCGTTAAGGCGTTCCGCTACTGATCTTGATATCGCGGGTGAGGCTCCCAGCCGAGGCGTCTCTCTTTTTTATAAAGGTAAAAAGGAAAAGTGACCCTGCTTGGCGACTTCAGCCAACACAAAATAATCGGTAGCCATGCACTATAGCCCAACTTATACAAAGCTTCGGTGAGTCAAACGTAATTTGATTGCAAGTACAAACACAAGAACGTATAGACTGTGATGCAGCTTCTTACGGATCCTTTGACGTCGGTACAGAAGAGCAGTTATCGACTTCAGTGGATTTTGTGTCGACAGGTATTGGCTTTAGCAGGCGCCAGCTCGATGCTAACTTTCGTCAACATATAGACAAGCAACCCTTTCGAGTTAAAAAGTCCACAAAATCTGGGAACAGACGGCGTCAAAAACTCGTGTTGCCAATTCATTGCTAGTTCGCATTCAAGCGGGGCATAGAATACACATAAAAGAGGGGGCTGGAGAGCACTAAGCAGTTTGATTAATTTTAGACTAATGTAATTTCTGAACTAGACACCAGGATCCGAAAGCATGAGCCAAGAAATGTCGTAGCTATTGCTTCTTTAGACAAATGCAGCTCGAAAAGCAATCATCTAGAATAATATTACGAGAAAACTCCTCAGTACCTTCACATAAAAGAAATTTGTTGAGAAGAATTTAATACCTTTTATCAAAACGAATACAGGGTATGTCGAATCGGAGATGTTGGGGACCCAGAAAGGTAAAGGACACCGTGCGCCGCACTTCGGTCATGCGCGGCAAAACGGAGAAGGCGCAAGGGCCGGACTCGCCATTCACGCCTGCTTCAGGCAGTGCCACAGAGAGCCATCGGGCTGCAGCCCCCTGCGCCCTCCGCCTGCATGGAAGGCCCCGTCGCTGGTGAAGAGGCGGCCCTCGAGGGAAGCGCACTGCAGTCCGAGAAGTCGATGGCCTTTTTTTCTTTGGTATACCTTCCATCTTCAATGCGCGGCCCTTCTCGCAAAGCGCGCACTGGAGCAGTACAAAGGCATTGCTTCAGACACAAGGAGCTTGAGCCATCTTTCGTACAGTCGTAGCAACTCTCTTTTTTATCGCTTGACTTGAAAGAAAAGGGGCTAAATCGAGCGTGATGCGAGGGGCCGTCTATTGTCGGCATTTCATCAACTTATTATTTTATTTTCACTCGGTTTAGGGAGCGCCTCATACTATGGGGAGTTGGTGGTAAGGGCGCGGCAGTGTAGTGTAATAACGGTTAAAAGCTATTGCTAAAACTGGCAAAGCTGCAGGACACAGAACAAGCCTGCTGGTGCAGCCGCAGGCGATCGCTGCATCCTCCGAGCTCTGAGCTTGGAGGTTGTAGCGCTTCAGCCGGGGCATCGGAAATGTGGCAAAGGCAACATGGAGCTGCTGGATGCATACGTGCGAGGGTGGGCATCTGGAATGACCAAGTGGGAGTGGAGGCATGAGCGTGCTGCCAGCAGCCAGCCTGCCTCCGGTAGCTCACTGTGAGCCAAGTTTCACGTGCATGTGCCGCTGGGAGGGACCTCCTTATTGCTCCAGGGGGGCACATACTGCAAACTAGCCTAATGCAATGAACTGGGTTATATATAATTTAGTCATAAATCGAGCAGTTTTATGGTTGGGAATCTCAGATGTTGCTGCTGAGCACAAGGACGTTGGTTCGATTCCCGGCCACGGCGGTTGCTTTTTTGATGGAGGCGAAAAGCAAAAACGCACGTGTGTACGAGATTTCGGCGCACGGTAAAGATCCCCAGGTTTTCATAATTAATCCGGAGCCCTCCATTACAGCACGCCTCATCGCCTGTGTAGCGTCGGCGCGTTAGGGCCTACAATTAATCAATTAAATCCTTAACCTCAGGTGTTAGAACACACTAGAGACAACGGCTATTCGCGCATTTGTACCGTAAAATTGCCCTGCGAGTCAGCTTCTTGACGCTACACAACCTTTTGGCCTTCCTCGAAGTATGTTTGTATAACTATAACTAGCCACTAAGATGCAGTGCAACATATGAAGTTTTTTTTCATGTAGGTATACGGTCGATACCGTTGCAAGCAGGATGCGGTGTAAAGTCGGGATGTAATGCTTTTAGCACTGTCAGAGCGTCCTGATGGTCAGGCGTAAAACTATCGCCCATGTCATGTGCATCTCGAATACCGCGACGAAACATCTTTACCGCGCATTGCGCGTGATTGCAGGTAATCTCGCCACACTTGTACACCGGCACCCCAAGGCTCCTGGGATCCCGTGTCCGCACTAACCGCGAATAGCGTACTCGTTAAAAAAAAAAAACCGTTGCTTCGCCTCACAGCAGCGCACCTGATTAACCGACCGCTGCGACCAGAGTGACCAAGTAGGCCATTGACGATGTTCAGAGACCCATTTGACTGCAGGCATTTGGCGTGCGCTGTGACCTTCCACGGTGGAATCACTGTGTGATGTCACAGTACATATCACCTTTTTTTTGTCTAAATGTATGTCGGGCCCCGTTGTTAGTCAGATTAGCCCCCTTGGGTGCAATAATACGTTAGTCATGTGCAAAGTGTGCGTACTGGGAGGTCTATATGAAACACCAACATGGTTCCTCTCACCCTTAAATAGAATTTTTCCGACTTGATTCAACGGCTAGCTTTCCTTATTTTTGTACACAAACAAACGCTGTGACTGCCTAATTTTAGGAAGTGACGGTGGATACTGTGTTTCATATGACTTATTGCAGCAGCCTCATTTCTTGTACTTTTTAGAGCGAAAGCTCTACTACGCAGCAATTTTCAAGGTCATTCATCGTGTCGCAATGACCTCCAGCCGCCGGCGCACAAGCTGTGCCTTTTGCCCGTTTGAGCTGGTTGGTTCACATCCAGAGAAGTGAACACATCGGGAACAGAGACAACGGAAACAATAGGAGACATGAACGATAGACGGCACGGCCGCTGGCTGAAGTCGGTTTAATCTGAAAACAGTATTGTTACTTAATACATACCAGTACTTAAAGAAAAGAGAAACAAATACGCATGCGCATGGTGCCTAAAGACGACGGCTTGGTTGTCTTTGCAAAGGTGGCTTCTTTTTTGTGCTGGGGCATTCATGACACACCCACGCACCTCATCTCACATTTCTTGCTGCGTGGTGTTTACGTGATCTCCATGTCTTATCTATCCTTTGATCTTCCCAGGAATTTTATTTGTGCGAGCTGGGGGTTTGTGCGGAAAGAAATGCAGCTTCTGGAGCACAAGCGCATCATAAAAAGACCTAAAAGACCGGCACGACAACTCACGCGCTCTTTCTGGGTTTATTCCTTGACGAAGCATGCATAAAGATAAACCAGCCGGAAGTGAGCGCACGTATTCGTTGTCGTTGCCTCTGTACGGGCTGTCTTTCTTTTTTCCGAGTGGCTAGCTTGAAACACCGTGTTCAACACTGATTCGGCATTCTTCTGTATTTGTGACGCGTAATTTAGAAAATTCGCGCTGAACATTAGCACCGCACACAATGCATGTATAAAGGCTGCGGTGGTCATTCTAACCATCGCATTTTCCAACGCTTCCAACAACGGCACAATAACCATTTATTTCTCGCTGTAACATGTTTTGAATAGCGATGGTTCAAGTATTTTCAGCCCATCGAGACTCGCAATGCTATACCTGTTAGCAGAATTTAATTTGCTGTTTACAGCACTGTCGCTTTGGTGAGAGAAACAGGCATGGCTACAGGACGCAGGGGTTTTACAGCAACTTACAGCAATTTCTTCGTCCGGTAACTCCCTGGCTGCATTGGTGTTCGTTTAAAGGAGTCCTCCCTAATAGAAAAAGCTTCCTGTGGACGGGTAATGGGTGCCATAAAGCCAGTAAGACAAAAATTTTGTAATATTCACAAATGCTTGTTCCAATTACGTATGACGGCACCTCTACGCTAAGCTTGTATGCATTTTATTCAGGCCGGTATGGTTCTCGACTTCATTGATGGTTTCCAAACAAGAAAAGCGTGTTGCAGTGAAGCTATGAGTGGTACGTTGACGGGAATTTTTTGTGTCGTCAGCGAGAGAAATGCGTATTGGGGCTAGGCCAACTTCGCAGTGGATGCTTTGTAACTGGCGTCTTAATGCGGATATCTTCGACAAGTATATAGTACATGTTCGACCACTATCGCGACTGTATAGCTGTGTTATGTACGTACTTCTGAATTACTGACGTACTTCTTATAAGTAGTTCACTGTAGAGTTGTAAACACGCCGGAATTTCATCTACTGTCAATATATGAGTGTCGATAGTTCCCGAAAACCGCTGTGACTCGTGTTCTACAATGACCGCTCTAAAACTAATTATACTGTGGTTGAGTGCTCAGATGACTCCGTAGCTTCGGGAACTTTATCCTAGTCCATATCATAATTATTTAGCCATCGCACCTGTAAAGCAAATACATGAAACAGGCTATTCGTGCCGTTCGAACAGCCTCACCAGGTTCGGCCCAACCGCTTGATACAGGTTGTAACAGCCCCGTGGGTGTCGTCTAGGATGAAACTATGGTACTATACATACTTTAGTTAACTTAATTCACTCGAAATTATGCTAATTCGCAAGCTAGATATTATTTTGTCTTGCTTCCTGCACTAATTTAGTCTCCCACTCTTTTGGACAGCACCCTGGTTAATGCGCTGTTCAAAATTCGAAAATAATCTTATATCTTAATCGTGTATCTTGTATCTTTTTCTTGCATATCTTTCTTATAAGTTTTCGAATACCAAAAATAAGGACACGTGGACTCGGCAGCTTTGCTTGCCCGTTCATGTGATCAAGGAACGAGTGTGCGACAATTTTTTTTCACTGGATAATAGGGAGGGTGTACTTTATATCGGGAACTGCATTGAACCGTAAGAACCATTTCAACGAGATAGTGGGCCTAAGTTGTGGTGAATTTCGTGACCGCGAAGAGAAGTACTTGTATTCAGAAAGCGCTGTTCAGTATTTAACCGATTCCAAAACTTTCGCTGGCGGATGTTTATCCATGGTTAAATCGAAACCGAAAAGCAGGGGATTCGTATTCCGATCCAAGCAAGGAATAGCTGTCAGCATTGAGAGCATTTCATATTTAAAGTACATTTCTTTAAAATCAATAGTTTATTTCTTCGTTTTTATTGTAGTCGACAATACGCCAACTAAAGGACATAACACATGCGGGGCCGAATGCAAAGCCGCCTGGCCAACGTGGTTTGAGGGGAAGAAAAATCGATTGCCGACCTGCGGTGGCTACAAGAATGTACCATGAGCGGCCGCAGCATTGATCTTGTCTCCTTTTTTTTTTTTTTTACTTCGTTCTTTCATTACGAGCCTATTTTAATTCGTAAGTTACGGCCGGTTGCGCAATGGGCGTGCCTCTCACGCAAGCGGTCGCAATTGATCCCTGAAAGGTCACGGATCGGCCTTGCTGACATTGCGTAGTCGGTTGCCTTTGCGCTTAACTACGCAGTCGGTAATCAACTGAGCGGTTGACCAAGGCAGACCTGAAGCCTCGCATCGCAAGTTTCGGGTTTTTATTAATAGCTGCTGGAGTACAGAGCGTGTCATTGGTTTTAGTACAGGAGGTCACATGGGCGGCGAAGGTTGCCTTTTCCCCTCCCTCCCTCCTTCTCACTTACGTGTAGAGAGTTGAGAGCAAGAAACAGGGCGAAAAACAATAGTGCTCATTTCGGTATTTCGTTTCACAGCGAGAAGGAGACAAAAGACCATGCTCTTTTTTCATCACGTCGATTCAAATTTACCAACCTTATTGCACTGTTAAGCAGTTTCAGGGCCGTTAAAGCTAGAGAAATTTTATTCAGTTTTAAATTATACCCGATCCGGTTCCTACCTCTTTATCCTAGCGAGTTGGTTGGGCGACTTGGTACAGTCGAACCTCGTTAATTTGAAGTGGCGTAATTCGAACTAACGGATAATTAGAACTCGTCCATTGGTCCTGGCAAGGTGACGTATATTGGAATAGGGGGAAAACTCTCGCTAATTCAAACCCAAAACTTGTGCCACGGTTAATTCGAACAATCTTGCTCGTCCGCACATACGGGCATATTCTCTTGGATTAATATCCAAGAGATTCGAAACCGAAACCGAAACCGAATTCGAAACCGAAGGCCAAAGTTCAATGCTTCCCCAGCTTCCGCAGCTTCCCAAACCCGTAACCGCGTTCTTGCTCTGCGTAAATTGACTCCGCGCACGCAACTCCCCGTGTTGCATGCGCGATGAGGCGAAGCATGGAACGATTGGCGCTGCGTATTAGTGCATTCGCCCAGATGTCGGAGGGTAGGTGCCTTCATGCGCATGCATGCTATTCGCGGGGCGTGGGCGTCACATTGCAGGCTTTGCTACCTTGGCACTATGGATCGTAATCCCGAAGTGCCCGCCTGCTTCTTCGGGTTAGCATCTCGAACTGACCGTTGCGTATGCCGTACTTTCGCAACACGTCATTATTGAAAGTTCACTCCGAAGCACGGGCAATGCCGTCTTCTTTATCGCGCACGCGTTTCTAATACTGGTAGCGTGTGCCGTACCGCCAATGAAAGGGACCCCCGCTAGTTCGAACGCCAGCTAATTCGAACAGATTTTCTATCGCCTTGGAGTTCGAATTAACGATGTTCGACTGTATTGGGATTTCGGACAACTGCAAGTACGTGCTTCGTCTTTTTTTGGTTGCACAGAACAGACCTTATGCATCACAGTCTCGTTATTCCAGCCATTTTAGTAATGTCAAGGGATACCTATAGATAATCAGGGAGACAGCTATGTACGACAAAGTCTTATATGCAGGTGGCAAGATAAGTCACAACAACGTCCTCGTGCGATTAAAACTCCGAGTAAAGATATGAAAGCGACAGGAAAACAGAAAAAGATTTGAAAACAATAAGGGGGGGGGGGGGCACAACAAATCGCGTGTGGTTCTGTGTACACAGTTTCCATTCGTTCAATTACGACTTGCAGTGTGGCTAGATCTTGCCGCCAGAACACGCTAACCGGTCATGAGGTGTCTGACAAACGAGACGTGAACATGCAACCAGTAAGCAATAGGTTATTGTGCACGTTTCTCTTTCCTTTGCCACGCGTAAACGTAATGATGTCGTAGAACACATTCACTGCACACACTTTTCACACGAGGATGGCTCATTTTTTTCTGAGAAATGAATATAGCTCCCACTAACTTGATTAGGGAAGCGAGGATTGCTTCTCTTTATGGAATTCCTATTGTCGTAATAGCTATCGTCACAACATGCGAACCAGCTGTTCCTACCATGGGCGTCGATCACATTTTTTTATTTTTTTCCTTGCGTCACAGAAAAATCTCTCTCTCTCTCTCTCTCTCTCTCTCTCTCTCTCTCTCTCTCTCTCTCTCTCTCTCTCTCTCTCTCTCTCTCTCTCTCTCTCTCTCTCTCTCTCTCTCTCTCTCTCTCTCTCTCTCTCTCGAGCCGGACCGCTTTTGCTTTCTTAGTATTTTCATTCACATTTGTTTCTTTGTCTTTAACAGCGGAGCTCTTTATCCTTGAGTTCCAGCCGTGCCGGGCGTCGCCCAAAAATCGGCGCTGACCCGCCGCGGTGGCTAAGTGGCTAAGGCGTTCTGCTGCTGAGCATGAGGACGCGGGTTCGATTCCCGGGCGCGGCGGCCGCTTTTCCGTTGGAGGCGAAAAGCATAAACGGCCGTGTGTACGAGATTTCGACGCACGTTAAAGATCCCCAGGTGGTTGTTGTTGTTGTAATCCTTTATTTCGAAGGGAAAGCCATGCGGCCATAATAAGGGAGGAGGGGTAAGAGGCAGGGAGGAGTAGCCGAGTAGCACAAATGGTGGGTCCTTGAACGATTTAGAAGAGATCACTGCCCCAGGTGGTCAAAATTAATCCGGAGGCCTTTACTACGGCGCGCCTCATCGCCTGCGTTGCGTCGGCACGTTAAACCCTACAATCAAATCAATCAATAAAATCGGCGCAGCAAAATGGGGGGGAGGAAAATTCAAGGCCAAGAAGTGGGAGAGGAAGTGGCCAGGAGGCAAGGAGCCGGCGAACCGGTGTGGGGAGTGCGCGCCGCGGCTCAGATGTTCGGGTCGGGAGGCACGTGTCGGGTGTCGGGTATTGGCTGCGTCTAGTGATGACGTAACCTCTGACGTATAGGTGCTCTGCTTGTTGAGGGAGACGGCAGCGTGCGCTCGGCAGCATCAGTGTCGGATCTATCAACCAAGTTATAGCCATAGAAAAGCCAAGTCAATGCTATAGAAAAGCCAACTTAAAGCTATAGAAAATGCAAAGTTAAAGGTTTAGAAAAAGCCAAGTTAAAGCTGGTCACGACCACCAGCCCAACTATTTCCTGAATCTTCGCATCTCAATTGCGAAGGTGGTCAAATTTTTTTACATAAATCGTCGATAAGTTTTTCTGTCGCCACGCTCAGAATCGAAAAAGCCAGAAACTGTTCGTCCATCCCTGTCACCACGATACAGTCTAAAGTTGAGCTAACGTCGCTAAAACGCTGTGTCAAAATCGTCTTATCAGAAACTTGTCTTAATGCGCGAGCTGCTTAATGACAAAAACAGCACGTAAAGTTCACCATGCTGCATCGGTACGGGAAACCGGATAGGTTGGTAACAGTAGAAAATTGCAGGGTTGCGCAAATTCTGGCAGACCAAGTTTCCAACCCCTAAAACAAAGGCCTTCTTTCCTGGCGTTTTTTTTTTCCCCTACTTTCTTTTGTTTTGCCATCCTGCCACCAGGGAGAAGTTTTTAGGCCCGCTGAAGCTTGAGCCTGCAGCATCTTTTGTTGCCCCCATCTCTTTTGTTTTCACTCGTACGCCGTTACAGTGGCTCGGTTTCTTCTACTTGCGCGCGTGTCGGTGCCGATTTGGCCGGCAATTTCTATTCTCTTCGGTTGAGCAGAGCCGGATGCTCGAGAGCGACAAAACTTCTAATGGCCTGTCTACGTCGTTTTATTGTTCAATAAAACAAGCGTCCTGTCTCTCTCTTTCGCGCTTCTGCCGTCTGCTCTCCGGCCACCAACATTCGCTTCACACTCGTCCGGTGAAATGGACCGGCACGGATGAAGGGCCCTTTCGATGCGCCCAGTCTCCTCAGGCACTCTCCTCCATACACCTATCCTCTTCCTTCCGTTTTTTTTTTTTTCTTAATTTAATTCAGCGACTGCACGAGTCGAGGGAGAATAAAATGTGGCCCAATAAAATGTACCGCGCGCGACATTGCGTTCCAGAATCAGACACCTCATGTCGCACCGCCAAAAATGCTATGGGGGCACTTAATAAAGATTTATTTCTTTTCTTCCTTCCAGAACTACTATACGTGTTCAATGTCCACACAGTAGTAGTTCTTCAAACTTTTGCTCGAGGCACGAGCGCTGGGTCGAATAAAGACAGCCAGGGAATCATGTGCTGTTGTTTTTCTGTTGTTGTTTAGTAGGAGCACATAGATGGAATTTCTTCTACAAGAGATTCAGTCTTTTCGTTCGTCTTTCGTTGTGCTCGGTGTTTTTTTATTGCTGAGGATGATCGCTGGGGCAGGTGACCACGAGGTGTCGCCTGACGTTACTGCATCGTACCAGACAACCCCGGTGCACCAATCTCACTCGGAACACGGCCTCAGAAAGCTGCTGCGTTCCCTCAATCGCCTCTGGCCATGTCTCGCCAAGTTGCACTTTTTTCCAGGGTATTACGCAAGTGGCGAAACGCGTGATTCTGAACATTGCTTTCTTTTTTTTTTTTCTTCTTCTTCTTCGCCTTTTTTCTTTTTTGTTTTTTTATGGGCAGAGGGGCGTTTGCTCGGGCCGAGCGAAGTGGACGACAACTGGTATTTTTATTGCGTCGCCCGAAGGAAAGATCCGCAGCTAGACAGCGGCACCTCTTCTATTTGACAGAAGGGACGCGATCTTTCTCTGCGCCACGAGGTAAAGAAAAGCGCAAGAAGGACACGATGGGGGCTTGATAAGGCAGGGGCTGAGAAATACCCTTACAATCAACATGCTGTCGCCCAAGACATTTACGTCATGCGCCGTTGCTAAGCGCGACAAGTATCAAGCGGTCGACGCCCAGTCATTTCGCACGCAGTTTCGATCATGAAAGTTTATTGCATCGGTATGCCCCAGTGGTCTTTTCGGTGCCGAAGCCTATGAACTAGTCAGCCTTGTCGTGCCCTGAGGGGCTGTGTAGGGGAAGGGTTTCTTGCTTGGAGAGCTGCTACAGCGCAGATTTAGTGGGAAAAAGAGGCGACAAACAAGGTAAAACAAGCAGAACCGCTTGCTGCGCTATTAACTACGCTTACTTAGTCAGAACGAATCGTTAAGCAAACCCTCTGCGCGACAGCGTGTGCATGATTGCGAGTAACACTCGCATCGGTCGCCCCGCCAGCACGGACACCTAAAAGAAACCTTTATTACTGGCCCATTAGTACAATGGCGAAATTTTACGAAACGTCTGAATTTCCGTCTGAATTAAGACGAAAATTGTACTTGTAAAATTGTACTTGCAAAATTCTACTTATAAAATTGCATTTTTAGAATTGTACTTTTAAAATTGTACATGTCTTGCCCCTTCTGCTTGGGCTTTGTAAGCCTGCAGTATTGAATAAATGAAATGAACTGAAAACATTAGCGTACCTCGGCGAACATTCAGTTTATTTAGCCTTTTGCTTCGTTGGATGAGGCGAGGAAAAAGGGGACGTTGAATTTTCTGTTTGCGCATGTTGGTAGGGAGGGCAGCAGGAACAGGCCACTTCCAAGGCATCCTGGACCAAGGGCGTATCTCACCGGGCGGGCGCCCAAACATCGCGCTTGCTGTTTACTGTAAACTTTATTCAATGAATCAATCAATCAATTAATTGAATTGGGCAGCTGCTGTCTATCGCAGTAATAATTTTGCGGGATTGGCTTCGTGGAGAGAAAGAGCAAACTGAGCATTTCTTTACCCTGCATGTAGCCCTCTTGTGAAAAGCCAAACATGCAAAAAGCTTGATTTGATTGATTATCAGGTTTAAGGCGCCGATGCCACACAGGCGATGAGGCGCTCCGTAGTGGAGGGCTCCGGATTAATTTTGACCACCTGCGGATCCTTAACGTGCGCCGGAATTTTGAACACACGGGCAGTCTCTCTTTTCGCCTCCACCAGAAAAGCGGCCGCCGCGGCCGGGAATCGAACCCGCGTCCTTGAAATGCAAAAAGCAAATGTGGCTTTATTGTGTGGTTTTATTGGGCTGGCCGAGTGTGGGAAGCTCGCTATCTACAAAGCCGGTCGTGATCTGGATATTATCATCACCGGACATAGGAATCGCACGTCAGTCGGCCATATGCATGCAGTCTTTGTACCTTTAGCAGTCACGAAGAAATTTTTTTGGGGTGGGGGGGGAGTGGGAGGGGGGGGGGGAGGCGGAGAGGGGGTAAGTTTGTGGCCGCACCTTCCTCTGTATCTTCGTGGTGTAAAACTGCGAAGGGCTCTTGTGCAGGGACAGCACGTCCGCGAAGCTGTCCCAGAAATTACCCTTGGCGCTGTTACATGGCGATAGCAGGTGCCCCGGGTCGCACGGATGACGCCCTCTTCAGAAATAATCTTGAATGGCCAAGAATGCCGACGAGCTTTTTATGAAGCCGCGATACGCCTTTTTTAGGGACGTTATTTACCTTCACGTCAGTCAGAGATCTCGTTACTTTTTCCCTGCCCCTCGAAGACGATAGAATAATGAACGTATAAACCGCTACCTCTTGAATGCCCAATTATGGTCAAAATCTCCGCAAATATCTCCAGGCATGGCTTTTGTCAAAGCATTGGTACAAGTTGCCAGGCAAGGATATACGAAACAAAGCAGAACCAAATTGAGTAGATATAGTTTTACGTTTTTTTTTTACTTCAAAAGCGACTTCGCGGCCAGATTTGTGCACCGGTTATTATTTATTGTCACGGAGTTGTGCGCACATTGCCTTCCTACTGCGCTGGCCTACCAACTGTGATGAAATTTACGGAGGACAGGGGCGAATGCGGTGAGCTGTTTGTGAATTGAAGGAACGAAGGGGCGATGGCATCGAGACGAAAAACGAGAAGCGGCATTTGGAAGTGCGATTCGCTGAGTTTAGTGGATCAATGGCACAGTGCAAGACATGCATTTCGTCACTTCAAACGGTAAGAAGGACCTCTAAGCCACTCATAAACCTGCTGAAATTGCATCTAGGGCTGAATCAGAAATAATGAGGATTTAGTAAGTTGGTAAGGGGCAATCAAATAACAGTTACTCTTTCCCCGCACTGTGCGGAACTTATTTCGAGGAACATGGTGGAGGGGAGACACAGAGAGATGCAGAAAGAAAGATAATTTTTTTATAGGTACCGAACAAATGAGAAAGAGGATTCTTTAATGAGACTGCACTGCACAATGATCGTATTGCTACTTAAGGTTGTAGGCGAAGATTGGTCAGTACTAAATGCGAAATAGAAATAACAAAGAACGCATAAACACGCATAGTGAAAAAGGAGAAGGACGTAAACTGGTCATAAACTGATCATAAACTGGTCTGTAGTCCACAGTCTTTTAGAAACCTAAAAACAGCTCTTATACCAAGCACCGCACGGTCATTGGTGTCCCCGCGACGTAAAGAGTTCTTCACACAAAAAATTCTGGTCTGCGCGACCTTTGCTTTTTCGCTCGCGCTGTAGAGGAGGACAGGAGGGTCTACAAACACACAAGACGTGTTCAGTGTCTTTCGCAATACTACAAACAGCAAACAAAAGGGATCGCACGACTCTGAGAATTAAACTGTTTTTGTAAAAGCAACATTCAGACGCAGCTATGGTGGTAACTGTAGAACAAAAATGTGTGTGTAAGGGTAACTCGCGTTTTATGGGGCGTTGATAGTTTAGCGACAGCGAGTTTTCCCGGACTCGACTAATGGAACCGGAGGGTAAGGGATGGGAAACGAGCAAAATCATGACAGACGCAAGCACGGATTTTTTCCTGAGTTACCAGCGCGGTCGCTGAAAGGCACCTTGCTTCGCAACGCGTCTCGATTGTCGAGGAACATTTTGGAGTCCTAGGAAACTTGAAGTGCCCACCTACAGGGCGTTTAGTTACTGGATGTTGCTCTTGTATAGGGCGCAAGGAAGGCATGCTGGAGAGGTATAGATCTACGAAGAACGCCTTGTAGAGTCGTAGCAGTGAGGAAAGTGGGCATATCGAATGATGAGCTCAAAATACTAAAATTTATACAGCGAAGCTCTCAGGTTCTGGTTGGTCGAGCTCTGCTGTTCGGTCGAAGGTTATGCTTTCAGGTCTCATGACGTTCGCAGGTACCCGCAGCTTGACGTGCACGACGAGTGTGACGTTGCATCGCATGTCGTCGGTCTTAGTGTTAATCCTAACAAAAACCGTAGGACGTACCTGCAGAAAGGTGTACAACCAGTACGTACGCCGGGTTATCACTAATGATCTAGAAACTTGCTAACCTACTGAACACCCCGAAATAAAACTTAGGTCGGTTTAACTAGCCGTCGAAACAAGAATGCTAGGCGCAGCGCTTATGGAATAGTAAACAAGCTTCTTGGATTAGGAAGCAAACTCGGTTGGAAACGGTGGAGTTGAGCCATGTACGTAATGCGAAGAGCTGACGACCGGTGGACCACCACGTAAAAAGAATGGCTACTGATAGATGGGACTAGAAGTAGGAGAAGACCGATAGCTTGACGGAAGTATGAGCTAAAAAAATGTGGGGGCAATAGACGGATTTGGGCTGCACAGGCACGCAGTTGGAAGTCTATGTGTTCGTCCTGCAGATGCCGAATAAGGTGATGCTGCTGCTGCTGCGGATGATGATGTCGCTGCTAGCGCTAACGATGATTATGGCAATTAGGATGGTAGTGATGATGGCCTAGACCATGAAAATTTTAACATTTTATTCAATGAGTTTCAGCATTCCCCAGCTATCATTTGAAAGGGTCTGTTAGCTATAAATCAAATAATTCAAATTCGCGCTGTCAACGCTGGCTTTCGGTAGCTTCACCTACTGCACAGTTGCTCGGCAGGCAAAGCACGCTGTAAAGGGGAAACTTGAGCCACTCGTATTGGCATCGAAGCTATTCGCCGCGTGCCCAAGCCCGTCGCCTAAATGGAAGATAGAATAAATTTGGCCCTTTGGTTTGCCAAATACCGCGCCGAAAATTCGTGCTTACCGCACCTTCATGTTTCAGCAGCTAATACTGCTCTAATTCACCCGCAGTTTCTTTTCGGGTGCGAATTCCCTTGAAGGCGGGAAAAATTAGACAGATTCTGCGCCATCGTATTATGTTATAGAAGCCGGAAGTATGTCGCGGGGTTGCTAAAAATGGTCTCATTCACTGCGCCCTCCCCGGAACGGAAGACCAATAAAAAACGATAGTATGTCTGGGCAAACCATCGCACCTTGTTCAATCTCTGTTATCCTCGTTTCGCGGACACGGCAGCAAGATTGACGAAATTGCTAATCCACCCGCGCAGCCCAATTCCTCTTTTTTTTCTTCCGCTCGCTTTTTCTTTCGTGTGCGTCCCAAATTGCTGCCGCGATGGACTCAGCCGCGCGTCTTGTGTTTCCGCGTACCCTTCCCCCCGTGCTCTCCGCAAGTCGTAGGCAAGGAGGCTAATGAAGATTAAATAACGGCCTTTTCGGAAAATATAGTCGTTTGCTGAGTCTCGAGCCTCTTCGGAAGTAATCCCACGGTATCGGGCCGCACAAGGGGTCACTGACCTTTCTATCTGCAGCACGCGTGGCTGCCGGGTCATGAATAACTTGCAAGCCTCACTGACGGTGGGCTCCGTTCATTGGTTCTTTGTTTTTCCTCCATCGTGATGTGCTTACCTCCCCCCCCCCCCCCCCCCCCCGACTTCTCCCGCTCATTTTCTTTTGTTCCGGTAATTCTTTTTTTTATCTCAAGCTTATTTGGTGCTCGCCCGGAGAGATTTTTTATGTCCTAGTACAGATACTTGCGCTGTAGGGAGTGAACCGCTAAGCGAAAGTACATCTGACAACAATATTCAATGGCTAGAATGATGAGGTGCTAACCGGTAAAGGCGTAAGAAATACAATGTTCCAGTTACGCCCAAAGTTTGTTGCGGGATATTACGAACGTCCCCGAAAAGGAAAACAAATGGAAAGGTAAAGGAAACTGAAAATTAAACCTCACGAATTTTTTTAAGATGAAAAACAATGCGCAGGTGTAAACACATGAGAGAATAATTAAAATTAAGGGTGTGGTTACTTTAGACGAGTTATTACGATTTCTTTGTAGTGATGATGAAATCGCTTTTAGCGGGGTTATTTATTTTCAATGGCTTGTGTACGTTAACAATTCTTTTGAAACTGATTTACTTATAACTTGACTTGTTTTTCTCTTAAACTTCGAGCGACCTTCTTTAAAATTGGCATGGGAGATCTCGACTCAAAAACGTACGTGTTGAAAATGTCGGAAGAAAAATAACTGTTCAACAATCCAGAAAAAAAAATAGACTGTGCGCAGTCGTTATGAAGAATGTTAAGCGTGTTCAATTCGTCTAGTCGGTATATCCATTCTTAATCATCTTGCAGACTCTTAGCTGAAGATGCAGTACTGAGTAAGGCGCTTTTTACTTTTTTTATACATTTTTTTCCACGTTTCCTGAAGTTCTTCTTTAAAGCATCGAGCGAAGCTATGCCTGCAGTTATTCCCCTTCGAAGCATTTATTTGGTTTCTGTAGGTAGAAATCAGCAACGTATGTTAATTCATTATGTATTTGACCATGGTTCATAATCACCCCCCCCCCCCCTGCCCCCACCACCTCCGAATGCGGTCAGCTGTCTTACCGCGGTTCAATGAAGGTAAATGCAACAATTAAAAATAGAATTTGTTTGTTTACGTTGCCCTGGGAATACAATA
Organism: Haemaphysalis longicornis; assembly: GCF_048455015.1. Classification (NCBI taxonomy): domain Eukaryota; kingdom Metazoa; phylum Arthropoda; class Arachnida; order Ixodida; family Ixodidae; genus Haemaphysalis; species Haemaphysalis longicornis. The sequence continues at coordinate 436,323,752 of NW_027526203.1, read as the reverse complement.
AATTGATGAGCTCCAGGTGAAGTCAACTGCCGAATAAAAATTACAGTTTATAAAACCTTGCAAGAGCGGAAGTTTGGGCGAGTTGCTAATTTATTTCATTGGCGGGAAGTGCATACTAACACGGGGACAGGATCAGATCAGATTAAACTTTATTGTTGCCATGGGTGGGACCGTTTTCAGGTCGACTTCTGTGTCCTTCCGGCGACGGCAGGATTCATGTAGATCTCTGCGGCGTCTTCGGCCACCTGGGCTAGTATGACCTGGGCCTAGGGTCTGTGCTGAGCAGCGTGGCCTCCCACTGCTCCTCGTCCGTAATTTGTAATAAAATGGTGTGCTTTTTAAGAGTTTGAAGGGGTTTTTCTTCACAGGACCAAATCACATGTGGTAGGTCTGCGTATTTATGGCAAAGAGGGCATCGGTTAGAGTGCAACTAGGGGTAGTAGAGTGATAGGAGGGCAGGGGTGGGAAATGAGGATGTTTGAAGTTGGCGCCATACAACAGCGTGGCGGCGGGAGAGGGAGGGGTCGGGTGGTGGGAAGCGAGCTCTGGACAGTCGGTAGTGATCGAGTACCGATCAGTAGGTCAAGAGGCGGTCCCTATAGGAGAACGGTTGAGGAGATTCTGCAGCGTCACTGGGCTCTCGGAATACCAGTTCTCGAGCAACCTCGTGTGTCAATTCATTTCCTGGTAGTTCGGAGTGGCCCGGTGCCCAAACGATATATATTTTTCGTTTCGGGAATTGGCGTGCCTGCAGGAGTAGGCGTAAAGTTCGGGGGTCAACTCGCCCGTTGGAGTAACTGGTAATGGCCGATTTGGAGTCGCTTATTATGCTAGTAATCTTAGGGCTGGAAATAATGGCAAGAGCGATAGCCATTTCTTCGCCTACAGTTAGAAATTGAGTAGGGGAGGAGAGGGCGGCTAGTGTTTGGTGAGATGAATCAACTACGACGGCTGCCATGGCTTCGCGTCCTGGGTATTCTGCAGCGTCCACGTAGGCTACTTGTGGGTTGGAGGAGTGTTGCTTGTGTAAAGCCTGTGCTCTCGCTCGGCACCTTTCCTCGTTATGAATCGGGTGCATGTGTTTAGGGAGGGGGTGGATTACCAGTTGGTCTCTAATGACTCAGGGAATGTCGACGTGGGTGTCAGAGATAGAGGGCTGACTGAGGCCAAGACTCTGAAGAATTTGGCTTCTAGTGTCACTCCTCGTAAGTCGCTCAAGTTGCGAGACCCGTTGGGCTTCGATAATTTCGTTTAGTGTATTGTGTAGACCGAGCGAGAGTAGTTTGTCTGTTGAGAGTGTAACGGGGATACCTAGGGCCTGTTTGTAAGATTTACGTATCATAGCTTCAATTTTGTGCGTTTCGCTGACTTTGAGTTTTATGAAGGGGGTGAAGTATGCTATGCGACTGATGATGAAGGCTTGTACGAGACGTATTAGATTGTTTTCTTTCACTCCTCGATGTTTGGTAGCTATGCGAGAGATGAGTCGTGTAGTCTGCTAAACCCCTTTTTCTAGGGCACGGAGAGTATCTACATTATATCCGTTTGCCTGTATACGGAGACCTAGAATCTTGATGCAGTCAACTATTGAGATGGGTTGGCCATTAGAGGTAGTTATTTGGATGAGGGGGAGTGGGGAAGATGGTTGTTTTCCTGGTCTTCTAGGTCTGTATAGAAGAATCTCTGATTTTGTTGGGGAGTAGGACAGACCACGAGAGGCAGCATACGCTTCGACGACATCAGTTGCTGTTTGGAGGGTATCTTGGATGTGACCACCAGATCCTCTAGTAACCCACAACGTGATGTCGTCGGCGTATATGCTGTGGTGTAGGTCGGGAATGGCGTCGAGGAGCGGGCGTAGACCTCGTAGGGCCATATTAAAAAGAAAGGGGGAAAGAACCGATCCTTGGGGGGTACCTTTGCTACCGAGGGGGATCGGGGGTGTAGTCAATTGTCCAAGGGTGAGTGTGGCTGTTATACCCGTGAGGAAATTACAAATGTAGTTGTATGCTTGCGCACCGACTCCAGCCGCGGCTACTCCTTCCAGGATTGCCGAGTGGCTAACTGAGTCGAACGCTCGCGTTAAATCGAGGCCCAAGAATAAAAAAAAAATACTTAGACGAGACGATGCACTCGTCTACGTTCCGTCTACGTACGTCTACGCTCGTCTACATACGAAGCGCTTCGTCTCGTCCACGTTTTTGTTTTCTTCTCCTTTCCCTGTGTTAGTTTGCGCTTCCCGCCAATGCATAAAATCTTCTCTGTCTAATTTCCTCTTTTTCCCGTTCATCTTTTGTCCTTCTACGGCAAATGGTTGTTTCAGGGTAACTACATCCGGCGCGTCTTCTGCTTTGTTTCAGTGGTTCGGTATTGTAGTGGAGAGCGCACGGGGTGGGCCCGTATTCATGGCTCTGGTGAATCACTTTGAAGGGCTCTGTAAGCTTTATTACATTGTACAGGGAAAACTTGCCGTAAGAAGTCAGTGCTCTTCTACGGAGAGCTCGATATGTACACCCCTTCTTTCACCTGCACGCTTCTTTGTGTACTGATAATAGTAATATTTCTATTTCGAGGTCTTCGCTCATCTTTCTCAGCGTTGATGACCTGATGCCGAGTGCAACTCGTGTAAGACAACTTGACTCGTTCATTGGACGTAGTTTTGCTATTTCAGTGTTTCGACACAGAATACTTTTTTAGAGCGCAGCTATTAAAGTGCCGGTCCTGTGGTTGGGCAGCGTCGGCGTAGCCTATAGGAATATCTATTGGCACAGGGAAGGAGGAAAGAGAGAACGCGGAGCGCAGCGGAGAATGAATGATGGTGATGAAGACGATAGTGCAGGGAGGAGAGCGGAGAAAGTTACAGAGAATACATGAGGGCAATAACGGAGGAGGAAAGTAGCGAACGAGGAAACAATCACGGCCTCAGCGGAGCTCTATCCGCGGTGGCTTAAAGATAGCGCCAGGTTAGCGCTTCGTCGACAAGTCCTCTGAGCGGGAATTTGTCTGCGGCGACTGCCGTGCAACGCGCTCACGCATCATGCGCGCGCTCCCCCTCGCAATTTCCCGATTAGCGAGGTAGTCGCCCCACATTCCGCTCAGTTCACATGTGCCGAGTAACAGACTGTCCGCGCCAGGTACGCTTCTCACAGCATTTTTTTTTTTAAATCATGATACAAAAAAGAGTGTTCTGTAACGTTACATAGATGCATGCCTGTCTCGAATTTTTCGTCTTAGTATATCGGGACCTTAACACCCCCGGACAACTGCGCGCAAATTTTGCATTAGGGAATATCGTAATCGTCGGTGACCTTTTAGGTTTCTCTTTAACACGCAGGGACCGCTGATTGTTTTTTTTTTTATGTTTTACTTGAAAGAGTCAATGAGCTTTTGAAAGACCCTGGTCATCTTTTCTTTTTAATAATAATGCTGCGGAAATACTTCATGTTACTTTTTTCACAAATGGGTCTCTTAGAGCGCTTATAACGAATAAATCTTTGGAAGTTCCTCCGTTTGGCATCCCTGAGGCAATAAGGTCACCCCTGTGCATTTTAAGGTGCGTAGGCGTACTGACTATAGCGCTTTCGAACGTGAGAATGAGTAACCAATATCACTTATATCTTTTTTTATTTCTTAGTTTATAGCGGTATAGCGCTCAGCAAACTCAAACTAGATTACGTAGTGCGAGAAGAGAATAAAATAGTCGTTTTTGTGCAAAATATTTATCTTTTCTCATGGACTACCTTGATCGCGCGAGTTAGGAAAACTTTGAAGTTGGGTCTGCGTTGGTAACACCATTCGGTGACCATTATGAACCAAATCTAGGGCACCTAAAGTCCAGAACTTTGGGGGAGGTGTACGATAGCGCATACCTGCAGAAAAACAAACTGAGTCATGTGCCTGATATGTCGTATCGTGCATTTTTGCTTACTTCACAGCATACTGCCAAGTTAACTCAATTTTGATTTTTTTCGCTGACTGTCCAAAATTAGTTGCCGCTTTTGACTTAATTCAAAATATCGTGAGAGGGGTTTTTATTCGCGCCTTTTTGCCTCACTTTTGCTTAGGAGGGTGGAGCCGCTTGTTAAGTTTCCTTCTGACGCACCCGGTATTGAGAATTAGGGAGGACGCAACACGCGTGTGTTCGTGGTGTGAAAAAATTAAATAGAAACGTTTGGTTATCTCCTTTTTTATCCTCTATCTTGCTCCCAAAATACAGCCAGCTTCATATGTTATCTGCTCGTTTACAGATACCAGTGTATGCGGTGTAAGGAGATGGAACGAGAGATAAATTCTCTACCAATTACCGCCACCTTCGTGCCGAGCTTTGCGAGTGTCTGTGGCTGGTCGCTCGGAAGAAGTGGCGGTTGGGATAAATGGTAGGCATCCGACCGTAGGGCGTGGGTCTAGCATGGTCGGAAAAACGCGAAGAAAAAATGGCGTAAGTTTCCGCCCAAAACGCTCCCCTTGGATGTGGTATATCTACGGGCGTCTGTGGGTAGCAATCGATTCATCAGACACTGCGGCTCTTAGTATCAGCCGTGCTTCCCAGGGCTGATGGTGAGCATTACGGCGTGTGTTCGCTGCTGCGCTGGTAGCGGATGGCCTGCTGCCCGAGCTGTGTCCCTCACGGTGGTGATTGTACGTCCGCGGAGTCTGTCAACTGTCACCCTTCACTAACAACAGAGATATTGGCTAGCCCTGCGGCGTTGCGGCGCACGCGGTTTTACCGCGTCTGCTCCGAAAAGCCGCTGAATAGAATGCGACAAATACTGCCTGCCGAGGATGGTAGTCAAGCCAGCAAACGTGAAAGCAGTATGAATAGATGTCATTAACAAATGCAGAGTTTATGTGTCGGAGCGCAGGAACACAAAAGAAGGTGGTGAAGTTTTCACCGTAAAAGCCCCCGACAACGAAGTCTCTTCTTCGGCCTTAGACTGGAATCCATCGTTGGGAGCGTTGGGCCTGCCTCCAGCTCCTTTCTAAGCACACAAGGCGACTTGTTTACGGCACAGGCAGGGCTGAAGGAAACGCTCTTCACCTCCGCACAGCAGGCGGCTGTCCGAAAGGGGATGGCTGGACTCTCTATCCGGCGTGCTCGACGGCAGCTTGCACCAGCCATTGCCTAGGGAGCCTGGTTTTGTTCCTCTCCAGCATCAAGCGCACTCGCGCGACTGTACTGGCACTCAGGCAGCCGGAGTGCCTGAGCAAATGGCCGCGTATACATTGGCTTAATTGGGCTCGAACAGTCTGAGGCTTTCAGACAACGCCGTAATCTCTTCCTCCGCCGAGAGGACGGTTGTTTTCCGCGCGCAGAATGGACCTGTGCTCGATCGTGCCGATTACATCACAACGTTCGCCAGCTGCGGCCGAAGCGACTTTTCCTTCTTCAGTTGGCCGATCCTGGAAGCATGGTGCTCAGCTCCGTTTCGGGTATATATCTCGCTGGGCAGCGTCCCTTCGCAATGGGTTCGCGAGATAGCGCGCAGTTAATTTAGAACATTTTTTTAAATCGCCTTTTTGATTTTTTCCCTCTTGTCGTTGATTGCCCTATCTATACGAGAGAAAAATTTAAAGCAGTGTTTGCGTTTGCATGTTTTGGAATATAGGTTTTTCGCGCGTGCGGTCTTTTTTGCTATGTTGAGAACTACAATTTAACCACGCCGCAGATGCCACAATGGCTTATTGTCGGGGTTATTAAGCTCCGTGCCTGCACTTTTCTCAAGGAAAAACGGCTGGACAGCGCCGAGGACCTGTCTAAACATGGAATCGGTCACTTATGAAACCATGATCCCACATAAAGACATGTGCAAAGCTCCATGCACAACTAAAAATTCCTCCAATTGAGCATCCGTAATTCACGATATCGCCTCATGCAGAGCCTTACAGACGTCGTTATAATTTTCCGGGCAGTGCCTCGCGTGGCAGATCTTATGCGAACACACACATTAATATGCCGTATCTGTATCCTCCACGTTATCTTTTATTTAACAGGCACGATTAAGGTGTGTTTATTTCTGGATATTGGTAGTACTTTTTGCTGTTCTCTGTTTCAAGCGTTATAATATACGGGCCATGAAGCAAGGAAATATTGTGTAAGACTCAAGTTACCATTTGTGAATCTGCCCCGCCATGTTGGAAAGACCCGGAAGCCTATACCCTCTCACATCCTCCTCTGCCGCTGTTTACGTCAAGAAAGTAGCTGGTCGTTTTACAGCCGCGGCTCGCGGTCGTGGTCGCGGAGGTAAACAACCGGATGCAGGAGTTAATCCGAATGCTTCGCACACAACAGGCTCTGTACATGTGTCGCTGCCGCTCTGTGGTTTTGTAAAAGAGTTTTGTTGGCTATAGTTGGCTTGGACGTTCAGTTGAAAGATGCCTTTGCCTTAAAAGTTTCCGCGAAAAATTACGAGGCAAACGGAGTACAAACATATACAAGTCGCGTGTGCTTGTGCGTGTTTCTATTCGGTTCAGGTGTCATCATGTGCTCATGTGCTGCAACTTTTCATTCGACTGTGGTTTCGGATCGGGCTGCTCGATGGCCGCAGTAGTCTACAGCCTGCATAGTTGTAGCCCTGCGCTACATCGCACTTTCTGTGGTTAATATATATATATATATATATATATATATATATATATATATATATATATATTGCAGCTGAGGACAGTATGTTTCATTTTGTGTGTCTAGCAAGACAAATGCACCCGTTTCGCTTTATTTTGTATCCGTTGACAGAAGATTTCCAAGAGAAGAGAGCCACCTGAAGATGGCGGTCTGACCCTGTGCCGCATCCCTGGGAAAACTTGAAGCGAGGATAACGTGTCTGTGCGGGCTTAAAGCGCTCCATTCAAGAACTCTACTATGAAGCGATGCCGAATGTGGTTCGACTGCAGAAATGCGTCGTTGACGCGTGTTTACAACTTAAAAGACCAGCCCTTGTTTGGCCTCGTCCACCTGTTAAAGCTATTTAACGGGCCTTGGAAAATTCTTACCGAAAAAAAGAGTATTTTTTCACAGCTTCACACCAACTATTTTTTTTTCATGCTAGATTGTGATGGGGAAAACAGATGTACCTGTCTTTCTCTCCTTTTTTTCTGGGATAAATTGTGTGATCGCAGCAATGGGCTACATCGATGAAGTTAGGCACGTTCAAAAGATATTTCTGCTCTGCCTTTGTTTGGACGTGTCTTGACCCCTATCTGCTGGTTGTATGACGAACGAGGGGCTGGCAGCACGCATAAATGCGAATGCATAACATTGGTCTCGATACCGCAATAGCCGAGAGCGTGGAATATCGCATAGAACCACTTGAATCATGTTGTTTCTGCTTTACGATGGATTCAAGATACGCGTGGTCTGAACTCTTGCTCAGACGTATGGGGCGGACGGAAACCGGTTGCCGCATAGTGCTGCCCAGGAGGGTTTACACAATCCTCCCGTGGTTCCCGCGTCCATCCAGGAACAACCCTACCCACAACAGGCACGCGAACTGCACTGGCAGCAGAAGTACCGCCAAATTAAGAACGGTTTGCCGAAGCCTCACCACCAGGTTTCCTTGATACTCTGTAGTTCGTACCAAGGACAGGCAAAATATTCGCCAATAAAGTCTACGCCGGTTCAGCATGTTCTCCCGACGTCATTTCCAAAGGGACAACGCCCAGGCACCCTATTAGTCATCAGTGCCCCTGTAGTGACAGTAACAGCACGCCCAACTTTTTCCATCTCATCTTGGTATGTTCAGACTGCTAAACCGGTTGCGACCAGTTCCTCACAACACAAGTAAGCCCAACGACTTCTGCAGAATACATCCAGTATGTCAAGGACAACGCCGAAATATTACAGAAGAATTACAGAATTCGGTCTAAAAACAGGTCTCGATAAAGTGGTATAATGACAGATCGTCACCCCTATCTAGATGGCCCCCTGAAGCGCACCTTTTGTGGCTCCCGAACGGCTCTTTATGGATCCCCGGATGAATCATCACCTCAGAGTATCTTCGCCACTTCTACCATCGTGTGTGTGGTACCTCCGTGGGCGTGAGTGCCATGAAAAATCTGAAAAATCAGCTTCCCTATACCCTTATTTCCATATCCCACAATAGGGCCTCTTGGCTTCCTTGCTACAATAAAGTCATCCATCATCTATTTCATTCTACCCGGAGTTCCTAACTGGTGCTTATGGTCCTTCAAGGGATCAAAAAAGAGGCTCAAGTATTCTAAGAACCAGGCTTCAGGTACAACACATATCCGACGTCTAATCGCATGAAACAGAAATGTGGCCCTGTACGAATTTCAAATCGATCATCAAGGCCGACGTGGTCTCGGGGCTGAAAAATCCTAGAACACTTTTTTTCTTCTAGGAAAAGTCCAGGAAGCATTTTTGTTTATAGCAAACTTATGAGCCTTAGCGAATGATGTGTCATCGTTTATATTTATTTTCCCTTTTTACGAACATATCAATGGTCGTTTCTGTACCAAATATTTGTTCATCGTAATTTTTCACTTGTGAATGAAGGGGGCAGGTGGTTATGGCTAGCATCGCGTACAAAGAACGACGAGATGCAGTTTAAGATACCGCGTACATTGACAGCGTTGTTATCACTATTTTTTGCAATAACTCGCGTTACCACCTTCCCAGCTGGACCATTGAAACAATATTTTGTGAGCAAACAAAGCATGAAACCGGTCACGACGGGATGCATGTATTGTGAGGATGAAACACTTGAAAGAGACGACTGGACAGGACCCTCACATCTTCACATCTTCAACCTCGCGTCTTCAACCTGAACACCTTAAATCACTGAAATTCTTGATTTTGTCTAAAATCCCCTCGCTTACAGTGTACGCCGATGGCCAAGGCCGCCTCTACTCTGGTCACTCGCAACATCGGAACGGTGTTTATGAATATGGTTCAAGGAAGCAAGAAGCCTCTACCGCGAATTAGAACTTAACAAAGTTATGCCTCACTTTCATGCGCGAGGCTATCGACTCTATGCGGTTTACTGTAAGCAGCTTATAGGGCTTGTCCCCAACCCCCTCCTCTCCCTACCATCCTGTGTTCTATTTTTTATGCCCAAAGTACTGCCTTTCTTCACCTAGTTTAATCCTGCCTCGAACAGACTCCTTTGCCGCATTTAAAGTCTCTCATGACACGTCCGCCCCCATTTCATCTCCACAGCAATATTGATCTGCTCCCTGCACGATGTAGCACGCTTTGCTAAGTTAGGCAGCGACTGCTGAGAGGCTTGCAAGAAGGACAACAGAAAATGGGCTTCACGAGCTTAGCAGAATTCTCTCCTTCTCGGGTGAAAAATTCGCGTAAGAAGCGTCACGTAGCACTGTTGATAGAGTGTTTTATTTGCCTTTGTTTCAAGGGGCCTCAACTTTCTGTGATAAGGCTCGTAGTCCGCTGGGCTCTGTGTTTTCTGCGCGTGTTTCTTAGCCTCTCCCCCGGGAAGCCGAGCACTCTGCGCGTGCTTTTCTTTTACCGCGTCGCCTACCAGAATGGCGTGCCTGTTTCGAGCGGTCGTCACGCCAATGCGGCGACTGACGAAAGTGCAGTAGCCCGCGGGGACCCAGGGGGGCTCAGTGTTTGCACTGCCTTCGTGGAGAACATTTGCACCACCAGGGCTTCCACCTTGACAGGATGAAAAGTCAAGAGCGGGGGGGGGGGGCAAGGAATAGACAGCTTTTGTTGTTAGAAACCGAGAGCTGAGCCGGTGGAAAACAGCAGAAACATTTTCTTTGCCCATTATCTGGGTGAAGCATCCATCGCACGTTTTTCTTATTCGTGCCGCACGGACGTCCGTTTTGTATTTTCCACAAAAAGCTTCACTACGCCGAATGCTTCTTCGTAGGCGTGCTGGTGTGACTGCCGCCCGGTTCGTGCTTCTTTTTGTTTTCCCTTTCACTTTGAACGTCGCTTTCTTTCATAAAAGATGAGCGCTCGCTGGGTCAGAGTGTGCCTTGTGCGGCGTGCGCTGCCACTGCCGGCGCCGCTTGGCACACAGCGCGCAGTCCGGAGCCTTGGCAAAGATGGGCGGAGATTCCGGCCGGTTTCGCTCCCGGGCGCGCGCCGCGCCACTCCCTAAGTGGCGCTTGAGTCTCGAACGTCTTGATTTTGTCTACGGTGTCATGGGAGCCCGGTAGAGGCGCCCTTTTAGAAAAAGAGGCGTTGACGCCTCGGCCTGCTGTGGAAACAAGCAGTCTGCGAGTTGAGCGCCGTCTTATTTCTTTCCACTCGTGCTCTGCAGTAACAGCGGACTTTCCTTCCAACGGATAGTATCTTTATTTACTGAAAGCTACTTAAGCCGCGCCAGTGAAGGCGCTATAACGACGTTTCTACAACAGGACAGAAAAAAGGAGGGGAAACTTGGAATAGGGCAGATAGGGATGGCACTTCGTACAAGGGAACGAGTTCTTCTTTGAACATCCATCTTTTCGTCTCCATCCTCCGTTTTATTTTGAGCCTGTCATGGCTTTCTCACAACGCCGCATGCTGTGCAACATTTTGACAGTACCGGAGGGGCTGACCGATCCCGTCTGGTTACCGTGGACCGGCTTGCCCTTGGACGATCGACGAAGAGTGTGAACCGGCTGGCGTGTATCCGCAGGAGAACCGATTACCAGGGACAAAGGGGGTGTTGGCTTCTGATGCTTGGCATTCTCCGGCAACAGAGAAGGGAGGGAGGGATTCAGAGCCCTGCAGTGATAACAAAACAACCTCTATAAAACAGCTACGGAAAATGTAGGTTGGCCACAAATAATCGAAGTGAAGCACAAATAACTCTGACGTGTACTACGGGTATATTAACAAAATGTAAATAGTAAATCTCTATAACACTATACTCCACTCTGAATACCAAATTGTGATTAAACCATCATTGTGTAAAACTATGAAGAATTAAACAGGACACGAGAGCCCTTGCAACAAGCCCTTAAGCAAGCTTGCGAAATTATTTTGTAGTCACCTGGTACTGGAGATCAGTGGCTATCTTAAAACATCTAATGTATCTTCCGATGTGCAGGATCGAAGCGTTAGCAGACGGTTAGTGCGTTGATCTCGGTGATGTGCCGGGGTGTCCCGTTATTGTTGTCTCAATGTAGGCTGAATGCGTGCTCTTTAGAGGCGTGACCGACTTACACCGACCAAGAAGAGGTATAACCAGACCGCCTGCGGTGTCCGGCGTGCCTCCTTAAATTCCGCCTACAGCGAGTTCCAGTCTTCTCGTGATACCGCCGCGGGGGTCCTCGTCAGGGGGACCATCCTCGCCACGAGCATCTGGAGACGCTGGTAATGTACGCTGGATTTTCCCAAGGAGTGAAGGAGGGGGGGAGGGGGGGGGACCGTTGCCGTAACGTTTCGGCTTAAAGGAGCCATGAAGAGAAAACAAAAGTTTGTTTTATTCGAAAGATTAGGTGTTTCATAGTACCCCAAGCGCTTTCCCGGAAGCAAATGATGCTTTATTCACTGAGAAATAAGGCAATTTAAGCCAAAATTTTAAATCTCCCGCTAAAATTGAACATTGCGTGACGTGTACAATGGCGTCATAGAGCCGGTCCATGAAACAGATACTTAGTATGTCGACTCCATATAGCACCCACACGCGGGAGTCGATCGAGACGGCGGCCATTTTAAAAATACTAGTAAAACCTAGTGCACCCGCAGCCCTAGTCATGGAATCGCCTGATCCGGAGAACAAAACTCTCGCCGAGGAGCTCGGGCTTGCATTTAACAACCTCACACCACAAAAACGCTCAATGCTTCTAAGTGCACGAGCGGCAAGAGTTGTGGGATACGCGGTGGACGGGAAAGCGACCATTCCGCGATAGCCACAACAGACGAACGCCCAGCCGTCGGCACCGCTGCCTCGTCAGCCCCGTCGCGACGGACGAATATAGACTGGTACGTATGTGCCGTATTTTGATTACGGTTAATAATAGTTCAATTTCAGTAGCAGTATCACTTATGCCAGTTGGCCGGTGTCGTGTATGGAAAGCCGTTCGCGCGAGCTCTCTGCTTCGACCAGAAAGATACGAACGTCAATGCGCGGTGTTTACGGCATTTTTTCCCCAAGGTCAGAGCGATTTGACGAAGTCGGCGACGAGCGCCAGCATGTTCCAGGAGTGAGCTAACGTAAGGGTCCCTGCCGTAACTGAACAAACTGGAGTTTTCAGATGTTGTAAACTGGAAACGAGCTCGTAACGACAGCAGCAAGCCAACACCATTCGAAACTTACGCGACGACTGGCACTATCTCGTCGCTTCTTGCTGTTCCTTACTCCCCTCGTTTCTATTTTTACCTTTGCTGGTTGGCGATATGACGGCCAACCTCCTGTGAAGGGATTACGATACGAAGCAAGGTCGCGGCTGTGCGTGCTGGAACGGTTCGTTGGCCCCGAAGAGCCTCGAACCCGAAAATTCGTCTGCGCGACGGCGAGATGTCGAGCTCGGCCGCGGCGCTAGTTTCGTACGCATTGGCGCACACGCTTGCGAGTTCGTTCGGACCTTCAACCGTTTACTCCACCGTTCTTTGTCATAAAAAGAATGTGCAGTATGTTTCACGGGCATTTAGCTCGCTATGCAAGCTGTAAGCCCTGCCTAACATGCGTTTGCTTTTGCCGGCCTCCGCCAATCGCAGAGCTTAGCCCATGTGACGGCATAGGTTCTGTTGCGGAAAATGAGCTGGTGGGTCGCATGGTCATTTCCTTTTTTCCTAATTATGTAGCTTATTTGAGCGAAGTTTGCGTTATAAGTGGTGTCGCTATGGTTCTAACGAGGCAATCTTTCGAATGAACCAAACTTGTGTTTTCTCTTCATGGCTCCTTTAAGAGTTGGGTTGCTGGCATCAAGGTACTGGTTAGATGTTGTTTGCTAATTGGGATCTTTAAAGCGAACAAGGGTCAGCAATTGTTGTTCCTTAAGTTCATGAGAAGTTGGACTACTAGGCATGGAGACAAAAAAAAATAACTCAAATAGTAACAACAAAAAAGAAAGCTAGTTCCCCGCTTCCTTACATAACGGAGAATACTGAAGACGAGCTTGACTAAGTCATAACTGATGGCAATAAAGAAAAGCTTTTGGTTCACTAGCTCTAGCCGTAACGCATGCAGGAAGAGCTGCTTACATAGGTAGGGTGAGTTGTATCCTTTCACTGTAAGTTCCACTTACAAATGATTACGATTTCATTGCCGGCCGAAGGTTTGAGGAAGAAGAAAGAAACGGACGGCCTTCCGAAGATCGACGCAGCCGTGCTGCTCGCACGTTAGAGCTTGGCCACTTGGGAATCCACGGCATCCTCGCATTTGCAGAAATAAAAGATTCGTGCTCGCGTGCAGCTCGTCTCCACACCCAATTTCTCTGCTCGGACACCACGTGCGGAAAGTCTGACTAAGCAGCGTGGCCCTAATTGATTCGTGCTTTGTTTGCCCCGCAGAAGACGGCAGACATAAATAAAAAAACACGCTTGCCATCCTTGGGGATATATCCCGCGAACAACCGTCATTGAGGGCACACTCGATAATAGAAAAGACCCCACGGGAGGTCGCGAAGACAACTGCACTTGTAAAAATAAACACGCCGCTGGGAGATGAAGACGGAACACAATCTATAAATATAGATGTGTGCATGTGGACGTTCTTGCAGGGGCTTTTTTTTTTTTTTTTTTTTCGGGGAATTTCGTCCCCATCGGGAATTCGTATCCAGAAGGCAGGCCATTTCTCCGCTCCTTCTTGCTGTCTTCGCCTCTCCCGCGCTCTGCTCGGAACTCGGTCTGACGCAGCAATTCCTTTTTTGTCTCCCCGCTTGTTGGTTCGCTGGGCCTGAGCAAGCCCGATCGTCCGATCTGCCGCGACCAGGCCTGCGGCATTTGTGCTCGCGCCTCATCGGGTTGTCCTGGCAACAGTCGTGCAATTCTCGCTGCGACCTATTCCGTCCACGCCTGAGCCCGTCGATTGCGGCTCTTGTCTCCTCCTCTCCTTTTGTCGTTCGTCGGCTCTTGCTGCCGCGCTCGTAGAAACGTCTCGTGTGTCCGCGGGCCGCTCCGAGGCATCGGCTGGCGCGCTTGTGCGTCTTATTCCGCGCTCCCTACGTTGGCCGTGCACACACTCGGCAAATCATCCGGCGTTACGCCCGCAGCGTTCTCACTGCACTTGCGCGCCGCTTCCCGTTACCCTGTTTCCTCTTCCCCGTCTGGTGCGTCCCCCCCTCTCCACAACGCTGCTAGAGAACACCACGTGCCGAAAGTCTTTCGGGTTTCGAATAACCTTATCCCCTGCCCGCATTGCCACTTCATGCCCTTCGTCGTGCCTGTCACCTTTTCGGTAACAGGGGGTTGTAGATGTGGGAGTTGTTCTTCGCGCTGTCTTTCTCTCTCTCTCTTTTTTCATGTACCTAGGTTGCACCATATGGCACTGCTCCGGGGGCATACCATGCATTTATTCCGCCCGGCCAGTCGTCATAGGTAGAGCTACTATGTGGCAGTTATAACCAGCCCCTTTATTTCTTTTTATTCTTATGCTCTCGTCTCCCCGCGTAATATTCTCTCTAGTTTACTCGGGGCCAATACGTGGTGCGAGGCTTTTAAACGCCAATTCCTGTTCACTCTTTCATGACTGACAGTACGAGGACGAGCCACACCATTATCTCTTTCCTATAATCCCCCCACTTGGGTACGAACCTTATTAAATAAATAAATAAATAAATAAATAAATAAATAAATAAATAAATAAATAAACAAACAAACTCAGAAACCTCTGAATGATGTTTTTTTTCTTATTCCTCACCATGTGACGAAGTTCAGCCCTTTCAAGAGTTTGTTTCGCTTATTTGTGCTTTTTATGTCACAACACTAAAGCGCTTTTCTGTGTTTTTATACAGTCCTTGCTATTGCATTTGCTGTCTCTCAAAAGCTTTGAAAGCGGCGGGTAAGCCGCTTATGTCTGTATGGCGTCCACGCGCAAAGTTTAATCTCTTGCCGCACCAATCGCTTTCATGGCCATTCGTTATTTCTAAACTTTGCGCGCTTGATTTCCTCATGAGCGAAGTTATGCATTTCTTCTTGTTCCTTTTTTTGACGGGATATGGCGGGGTTTCCTCGCCGTGTTACAAAGCCTTAATCTTTCAACGGAAAATCCAGCATTATAAACATGTGGGCGTTTATAAGCATAATACGAGACAGTGATCTCGACCTGAATATGTCACTGGCGCATGAGTGACCTTTTTGATTGAAACTTGCCGAAGGTGCAAGCAGTGAACCTTTTTGTGTGTGTCGAACCGAACCCATGCAACCAAATACCGGAGCGTGACCGGTATATTTCCCGAAATCAAGCCTGAATTGAACCGTTAATTTTTAGCGCGTTGAACCCCTACCCGTGCTGAACCGAAAAAAAAAAATTAGTTACTGGTTTACTTTGAGACTGTGAGATCATGAGCGGTGAGCGTCATTTGGCGACTTTATCTTTCACGTAGTATCAACACCGTGATTGCTCCCACATTTTGCCCTTTCCCCTATCACTGGCGCATGAACAGTATCGTAAGGCTTTTCTCGCGTACTGACCAAATTAAACCTTAAAGCGTGGCTGAAAGCCGTTCCGTTCCTTGGTGCTCTCCACTCAGGGAGTTTTCTTTGCCACGTGTATGCGAGTCCCGTGTCCATTTTTCGCGGCACATGGCGTGCCACGGATGTGAGCGAGCCAATCAGAGGTCCCCGCGAGTTCTCAAACCTCAGCCTGTCGAAACAGGAAATTTCGTTTATTGGGCGCTCTTCGTTGTGGCTTCCGTATTTCTGGTGAGTTTTTATTTCTCAAATAAGCACAGCATATTTCGACCCAAGTAGCGTTGTCGTTGCCCGGACACGCTCAATTATACGTTTATCCGTCAAAGCCGCATGCTGTGGGCTGCCCTGAGATGAATAATACTTAAAGGGACTCTGCAACACTTGCGATAAACGCTTTCACTCTTTTCTTCGCGTCTGGAAGCACTGCGAAAGCCATAGTTATCGCCATCACTGCGAAAGCCATAGTTATCGCCATCACGGAGCGGCACTGGGTGATTTGCTCGTCGCAGCAGATCCGTCTTCCGTTTCTGCTTTGCTTTTGTGGCTTTCTTTTTAAAGTGGCTATCGAATGCGTTAATTGCTGCAACTGAAAGAAAGCCGGCCAAGCCGCTACATCGCTCTAATGATGTAATTCGAGCGCTCGAAGAACGCCAATACCGGGGAAAGAGAGAAAATTTTCTTGAGCAAGTTTCTAAGTTATCTTATGGGCACCTACTATTCTAAGTAGTAGATGTGTTTGTTGATTACGTTCTGAAAGCGTTGAGGATTTAGAAAAAGTTATAGGAAGCGTTGGAGGGTCCCTTTCAGTCACGAGTGTCACACACGCGGCCCGCCCGGCGTTTGCTAGCGACCCGCGCAGCCAGGCTTAAGTGGAACAAAAATCGGTGGGATCTTCGCAAAGTGGAAGTCGACGTGAATAGAAGCTTCAATTGCATGCCGTTCCGGATTCGTTCCTTACGAAGCGTTTTTTTTTTAAGTATTTAGCTGCGCCGACAAACGAGGTTCGGTGCTCTCGCTGCCACCATCACGGCCGGGCTAGAGCGGCGGCCGCCGCTCTAGCCCGGCCGTGCCACTGTACGTTTGCTTCGGCCGGCCATCGAAGCGCAGTCGGTGGCGCTTCCCTCAGCGCCGCGCATTGGTTTGGTCGGTCGCCGCGCAACCGCACGAGGCGCCTACTGGACCTTGGCTGAGCTTGAAGGTCAGATGGACGCTACCAGGCGTTTCCTGGGTTTGTACCAGGAGTGATAAGCTGCTTTGTGTTTTCCCTAGTTTGAATAGCTGTGACGTTTGGCCCACTCCTCGAATTCCAGCCTGTAGCCTCTCTCTTTCCTTATCTGAATGTCTTTGATAACTGCATTGAACTCCACACTCAAGCAAAAGTTTCAGGACATGGGAGCGCCGCAGTTTTACAAGTGCCTGTACCAGGCATGCTTCCCGGTGCTCCGTCAGCAAGCGGCAAGAATCATTGTCATGTTTGGGAACACCTGCTCGTGCGAGAGCCTCTTCTCCCTGTCGAAGATGAATGAGTCGCACTCAGGTCGAGAATGACACGTGATAATTTGTGACAGACCATGAGGATGGTCTCTGCGCAAGAGCTTAAGGCAGACATTTCTTCGCTTGTTGCAACGAAGTGTCGCCAGATATCGATTCAGTGGCATTAGAACTTGATTCTTACATCTGTGTTTTGCACCTTCGATGGTGCTGAGCCATATTTTATGATACAATGCAAGTTATGGCACATTTAGGCAGAAATTTTTGTAACGTTCTACACAGCCCCCTAGTGGAATCCCGGCCTTTTGCTTTAATTTTGTCCATGCAGCCCGCTTCCCGAGATGAGTTCGAGCCCACTGATTAAGTACAAACATCCACGGTATATTGCTCATGACATCAAAGGCTGCCACTCGCCTTCTCGTGCAAAAGTCCGGTGCTGCAGAAAGGTGGAATCCCCCCCCCCCTCCCTCCCTCCCCTCTCTCTCTCTCTCTCTCTCTCTCTCTCTCTCTCTCTCTCTCTCTCTCTCTCTCTCTCTCTCTCTCTCTCTCTCTCTCTCTCTCTCTCTCTCTCTCTCTCTCTCTCTCTCTCTCTCTCTCTCTCTCTCTCAGGAGGAGGTCATACTCCCACGTAGCGCAGTGCCGGTGTCAACGGTTGCGTTTGTTGCTGGGCGTAACAGCGGCAACGCGCGCGAAGCTTCGTCGCAATACCACTAGGCTCCGACAAAGTTTCACGCCGCGCTGTCTCAGTGACTAAGGCGCTACTGAGCACGAGGTCGCGAATACGAGAGCGCCTGTTTGTCAAGATTTCGCTGCAGGTTAAATACCCCCAGGTGGCCTAAATTATTCCGTAGCTTTCAACCACTGTGCGCCTCTAAGTCGAGGTGTAGCCTGGGCACACAAAATCCCAATGTGAACTTAGCAAACTTTCGCTCGAGGTGAGACTCTTGCCAAGGCAAAGAGGTAACGGCTTTATACAGGGAACTTTTTAATTACGCCAGCCTTAGGCAAAAGGCTGTTCGTCTGCTCTGGAAGAACTATAGCTCAACAGGATAGGCGCAGTTGGCCATTCTGGTCTTTGTAGCCCAGTTGCTGTTGTCACTATACGGCGACTATACGGAAATTTGTGCATTAATGTTGTTTCATTTAAAGGACCCGTGGACAAAACGGATGCAGCATGCTAGGCACTGTACTTGATGAAAAAAAAAAAACTGAAGTCGTCATTTCCACCTGCTCGTAGAAATTACCCTGATAACTAGTGGCTGTTGTCAACTGTAATTTTATAAAAACCTTATTTCATACATTATTACGTTCGCACCCATGGTAACCGACTTGCGTTAGACGACTCGCAGAAAAAGGAAAAGAAAAAGTGGAGCGGACAAGGTGATGCGATCATTAATTTCCCTCTCGTTTACAACTGAGGGAGCAAAAAATGTAAAAAGAGGAAATGTGATCTGCTCAGTTGCCTCTGACCCTTAACGTACTCTAGTTATTCCAGCGTAAGATTATGCGTTAATCTATGAAAATTTATTTTGTTTTTAATATGCTGTTTTTGAACCTTCCAGAAAGTTACGAAACCAAGCCTTGTGCACGGGACCTGCCCCGCTTCATAAAGAGAAGGGAGCGGTGGGCATTACAGCTTTCTTTTTTTTTTTTTTTTTCCTTTTCCTGCTCGTAGTCTCTGACTAGGCCCCTTGTCTGCTGCTCCATCGAGTTCCCAATCCAGCTTCTCCCGCCATCACTAACAAGGTTTCCTTTTTATATTTCTCTCTCCGTTAACGCGCGTGGTTGTATCATTTTTCCCTCGTTAGTCACCTAGTCCTTCAGGCAGCCTTTTTTTTTTTTCCGGCTCTTTTATTCTTATTCCACCGTGGCTCGTAACGGGCTTGCGTTAG
This sequence comes from Haemaphysalis longicornis, assembly GCF_048455015.1. Taxonomy (NCBI): domain Eukaryota; kingdom Metazoa; phylum Arthropoda; class Arachnida; order Ixodida; family Ixodidae; genus Haemaphysalis; species Haemaphysalis longicornis. The sequence goes on along the minus strand of NW_027526203.1, from coordinate 436,304,816 downwards.
CGAGGCGGTGATGTAGGCGCATGACACTTTACGCCGTCGGCCCGTCATCCCATTCATGAACGCAGAACAAATTCTGGCCCCGGCTCCTGGCACACAAACGACGGAGAGCTGGGCGCCTCCTCTCCCCTCTTTTCCCGCCGATTTCCTCTCGGCGCACGCGACCCGTTCAGCCTATCGGTTTTAACTAGGGGGCGGCCTGCGCGTTATGAGAGGCGACGGCCATCATTACTCCGGCGCTCTTGACGCGTGGTCTCGCGCCAGTGACGCGGGCAGCGCTCCCGGCGAGCTGGTCCCCAGTCTGGTGGCGCTGTCCCGGGGGCTTCCGCGGCGGTGGCGGCCCCGGGAACGTGACGCGAGCCAGCCTCACGCGCGACGCCGTGGCACGTGAGCGCTCTTGGCAGGCGGCGATCGATGCCCCTTCCCCTGCGCGCATTCCTTTGCATCTACTTTTCACGCCTGTTCGTCCCCACTTTTACGTTGTACCTTCCCTGCCTTTCGCCGCTCTCGTGACGGCTCCGCTCTTGTCTATTAGACCCCGGGTCATTCTATCTCTCCCTTTTCCCTAATAAGCGAAACGAGAGAAAGGGAGCGCTCCACCGGGGCAGGAGGACGAGTGGGTAAGGCACAAAGCAGAAAGCGGGGCGCTGTACCACGTTTGGCGAGATAACGATCACAGGTCCCTATTAGGATGCAGGATGAGGGAGAATGGGGACAACTAAAAGGCGAAACAAGAGCAAGCAAAACTGCGCGGTCGAGTGGCGCACTGTCTGAAACAAGGACCGGCCGGCCGGTCCTGCGAATTTGGGCGAAAAGGAGCGAGCGCCAGTGCCGGGTCAACGAACTTTCAGGCGGCTTCCGTTTCTGCCTCCTTTCGTGGCCCGCTCGAAAATAGGGACGTGCGGGAGAGGGAGGAGAAATTGACGCTACCCCTTGCGTCGTTTGCGCTACACTCGCTTTTTTTCTCCTCCACCATGTGTGTTCATGAAGAAGGGCGGCTATCGACGCCCACGATCTTCCAGGCGGGTTGTTACCCGCGTTCGTGGGAGATTAATCGCGCCGGCCGAAACAAAACGGCGCCTTGATTAGCGTCGCCGTGACTGTGCGCCGGCTCATGGTTACGTGGACAGTGGAGCCGCGCAGTTCGCTCGCTGGCGGCCAAGGCGGGGGGCCGTGCAAAGCGAGCCGTGTTCATCGCGGAAGAGGCACGCCGCAGGGAAGGGCCGCTATCGATCACACGCAAAACCCGAGTATTGTGTTCGGCGGGTGGCGCAAGCGGCCACCCTCTTTGCCTTCGCGCAGTAAAAGATTGCCGCTGGTCGCGGCCCAGTCGGACTGCAAGAAGACGCCGACCGCCCGGCGACCCCTCTCCTTCACGCGGTCGGGCTGGCTCAGCGCCCCCGTGATGATGCCCCGCCGCCCGCTTCCCTTGGCCGGAGACCCACCTCGCACTTATACGCATGCGCTCTCGCGCGTCCATCCGCCCTTCACTTCGCTCTCTCATGTCGCCTGGCCAGGGATTCAGACCGATCCTCTGTCTCCACGAAGGCTTCTCCCGTGCACAAGCCACCAGCGGAATGTTATGAGGCTAACTCCCCAAGTTCCAGTTCATTCAGATATTCTGAAATTTCTGCTCTCTCTACTTTGCTGCCTGCACGCTCAGTACGCAGTCACTGAGTTTCATTAGAGCCACCTTCTTGATGCAGTGGATGGAACAAAAATAGGATTGTGGCACTGTTTCCGCGGGCATCGAAGCGCTGAAAGAATAGGACAACAGTGGCACAGGCGCTGGTTAGTATACATGCTGATAAAATGACAAGAAGAGCTGTAAAATGAAGACAAGCGGCTGACGGCGTCCCTTCGTTCCCCCATTTTTTGTACCCCCCGTTGTATCATTTGCGGTGGCAGCAGTATCAGGCGTTCGCTGTGCATGGGATGCATGAACCCTCACAACCAAGCGCCATTATCCATGCAGAAGCTGAATAATCCTTGTCGCCGTTATCTTTCTCGACGCGGTATTGCACAATAAAGTGAACGGGCATTAGTTATCGCCTCTCCGTCGACCAAAAAACCTGCGGTCGCCGTTTTGGCCTTAAAGGGGCAACGAAGACAATATGCGACCTTGTTCAGTTTGAAAGAACTAGCCTTTAGTAACTCAGCTCTATTGCAGCCACTGAAAACGTTTTTTTTTTTTTTTTAACCGAAAAAACGCGAGATATATTGACAGAATTTGAAATTTCGTGCTACAGAGACGTAATATGGGAAGGAGTGACGTGCTATGGGCAAGCACTAAAACATACCGTAAAGTTCTCAAAGAACGCCCACCCAAATTTCAGAGATATCAAGCGAAAAATACGGGTGGGCGATCTTTTGGGTCAGGTGCGAAAAATTACAAAAAAAAAGTGGCGGCACCGCCAACCAAAACTGCAGAGATATCAAGAAAAAAGGCGAGATGGGCGAACTGCCGAGTGAAGTGGAAAGGACTGATTAGTGACCACATCAACACATGAATCGATGATTCGGGTTTATTTTGTTCACTCAACGGCGCTAAACCCAGTCGAAAAACACAACAGAAAAATACGACAGAATGATCCTGTGAGGGAATGGGACATCCTGTAGTCTGTAGTAAACCCTATCCTGTAGTCTGTAGTAAATCCTGTCCTGTAGTCTGTAGTAAATCCTGTCCTGTATTCTGTAGTAAATCCTGTCCTGTAGTCTGTAGTAATTCCTGCCCTGTAGTCTGTAGTAAATCCTGTTCTGCAGTCTGTAGAAAATCCTGTCATGTCTGTTTTCGTAGTAAATCCTGTCATGTCTCCAATTTCAACTTGTTTGGCATAAGAAATTTACTTCCCGTGATGTTTTTTTCTATTAAGTACCTGAAGTATGCAGGGTTTCAATAAAATTTCATTCAATTTCAATTTCAAAATTTCAATAACAATTTCCATAAAAATATGACCAACAAACATAAGCATTTGGGGTCATTCTTGCCTTTCTGGTACAAGCTTGAAATTGTTTTCAGTGAATAACTGATTTCAGAAAGCTGAACCAAAAGGCATTTAAACAATGCAACTAGTGGTACATTCATGCATGCAATACAAAAGTTTGATGTTACGCAGACTGCACATGCCTGATCACAGTCCGAAAAAAAAAGCAGTTTGCGGTGCTTATCCATTTTATTTTCATCCTTTTACAACACTGTTCCTGGGCACTACCGCGGCTTCACGTTTTGTCATGGAGAGGCTTTTACTGCCCTCTTATGTTGCTGTTACACCAAACAAATAATTTTTATTAAACGAGCATCGACAATAACCATTCAAAAATTCGTTCCTTATATTAGTTAGGGCCATTAAAACACAAGTGAACAAATATTTTTTTACTCTGCGAAACGTGAGAGAACGTGAGAAAATTAAAATGGAAAGTCAATCTTTAGCTGGAATGCTTGCCTTTGTGAACCTTGTTCCGTTGCATTCGCACAACAAGGGGTGGAAGGATATCCTGTGGCGAAAAGCGCACGTCTCTGTGGTGCTGCACTATCTTGAAGAGTATGCACGCACGATACCTGCCGAAGTCACGCAGGGATCGTGGCAAGTTCAGTCGATTGTCGAAGCACATCGCACGTATTCCAAATCACGCTGCCTGCGAGATTCGTCGCATTCACTCACATTAAAGTGCCAATTATCCCAAGCACCCCGGTTAGTCGTCGCTGGAGGAGTCCTCACATCGAGATGCTTGAAATCCGGACCACTGATCTTGCTTTTACCACAGCTTCCGAAGCTTCAAATGTTGCTGCTGACACTCTGCGGGGACATAAGATGCACGTTTTTACAAAAAAGTTAAGCCTAACTTCAACTAGGCAAAGCGCCGATGTGAAATGTGAACGAGCCACTGGGCCACGCAGCCACCGCAAATTTTGACCGGGAGACGAAAAGCAGGAGGGAACAAAGAAAGGGTAAGGAGGGAACCGGCCGATCACGAGAAGTTGTTTCGCGACCCCTCCGCACCCCTCTCGATTCTTCGTATTCTGGTCTCCCCGTCCCGCGAGTTCTGCCGCGCCGCGACATGCCTTCAGTGGTGACGATGCTTCCCCGAAATTCTTCCGAAGGGCCGGGCTAGAGGTAAGGCGCACGTTTTCTTTCTTTCTACATTTATTTTTTTAACCCATCTCGGTAATGCAGCGAGTTCACTGGCGCCGTTTCTTTTTTTTTTTTTCACACAGGTAGCGGCAACTGGTTCGCTGTTTTTAAAATCTTATTTTAACTATTTCGGCTTGATTGGACGCATGTTTCGCGTTAAAATAAACAAATTGCTCGCTAAAAAAATAAAACAACAGCACGCAGATTGAAACGATGGGGCTCTCAAAGACACCCAGAAATACATGTCAGAATGTGCACTGCAATTATTACACCACGTCTTCAAAAAGCACATCTTGCTTGTTTTTTATGCGTCCGTTTTGCCGAGGGGCTACCCTTGTTGCCTGATTCTTTTATCAAACATTGTCCACAGTACAATATACGCAATTTCAATTCAGTCAAAGAACCCAAGAAATTTCCGAAGTTCTCTATGTATCCATTTTTTTTTTTATTATGGGGCTACGCTTAGATGCTCCAACATTAGTCTGATTTGTGCTAAGTTGTGTTGTAATTGCAAATTTGTAGCGAAGGTTTTTTCCAACACGGCCGGAATGCTAATGGCCGCAATGCAACAAATGTTCATTACAACAGACGCTTGCAATGCAATTGAACGAGATGACCGTCACTCGCACGCAGCATTGTTTCCGTGCAGCGCACGCTAAAAAAGTGGGATTTAGCGGCACCGCACGGGCCGCAAACACCAAGTTTCGGAGCATCTGCGTCGATCGCGGCGCGCGGCATTCCCGTGTCCAGCCAAGCAGCGGCACCATACCGTCCCGGACTATCCCGTTCGTGATATCCCCTTCGCATTGGCTGAAGCCCTGTCCCTAAAGGCAATGTCCCCATGTTATTCGATGCTCTCCAGCAACCTCCCCGCGTTGCTGTCGTTCAGCGCGGCATTTTCCTGTGTATTCCGTTCTTTCCGGGCTATTCCATCGCTCTCCTAATGCCGGAAAACGCGGGGTTTTCTGACAGGGTAAGCAAGAGATTTCGTAGCAATACTGAACGGTCTGTCATGTGACACTTTCGCAATGGATCTAAACTTGTCTTTCACACTATAAAAATCTGCAGGGACTACAAAATGATCTATCGCATGGCAAATAATAATGGTAATTACCGAATGCTGAATGTAGTGGCTGAAGGACAGTCTGTGGGCCAACAGAAGTTTGTGTAGTGCCTACAGGGTGTTGCACAATAACTGTAGTACAACAGAAAGGTCTCATGCGACAGAAATTTTGTAGTAATTACAAAGGTTTTTGTAGTGGGGACTGCAGAATGTCGGTCGCATTATAGATATGTCTGTTGTACTACATAAATTTCTGTCGTACGGCAGACATTCTGTCATCATTCTGCAGAGATTCCTGTCTCACAACAGACCATCCTGCATTCCCAACAGAAATTCCTGTCGTGCGACAGAAATGCCTGTCGTACGACAGATTTTCTGCAGTTATACTACAGAAATTTCTGTCGCACGACAGGCCACCCTGTAGTCCGAACAGAAATTCCTGTCGTGCGACAGAAGTGCCTGTCGCACGACAGATTTTCTGTAGTTGTACTACAGAACTTCCTGTCGCACGACAGACCATCCTGTAGTCCCAACAGAAATCCCTGTCGTGCGACAGAAATTTCTGTCGTGCGACAGAAATTTCTGTTGTGCGACAGAAATTCCTGTTGTGTTTTTCGACTGGGAAGTCATCGATTTTAGGGGGTGGACGATCGTTGGGGTCATTTAGCAAATTGAATATAGCACTCCTAAGAGGGGGTGGGCGGTGTTTCGGGGAGGGCGTTCTCTCGGAACTTTACGGTAGTTATTAGTGTTGTAAAGTTGCGAGAGAACGCCATTCCCGAAACATCACCCACCTCCCTTCTATAGGAGTGAAATGTTAAATTTGCTAAATGACCCCCAACGATCGCCAACCCCCTAAAATCGATTACTTTAGCGCCGATGAGTGAACAAAAAAAAAACGCGAATCATCGAGTCATGTGTTGATGGGGTCACTAATCTGTCCTTTCCACTTCACGCGAAAGTTCACCCATCTCGCATTTTTTTTTTCTACGGTAGTTATGAGTTTTGTACCCGCCGCGGTGGCTCAGTGGTTACGGCATTGCGCTGCTGAGCGCAAAATCGCGGGTTCGATTCCCGGCCGCGGCGGCCGCTTTTCTGATGGAGGCGAAAAGCAAAAACGCCCGTGTGTACGAGATTTCGGCGCACGTTAAAGATCCCTGCAGGTGGTCGAAATTAATCCGGAGCCCTCCACCACGGTGCGCCTCATCGCCTGCGTTGCGTCGGCGCGTTAAACGCTACAACCAATCAATCAGTTATTAGAGTTGTAACTGCATGTTAGCACTCAAGTGATGCGATCAAACTGAACTAGAGGCGCCCCACTTCAACCGCTCAGTCATGTTTCTCGGCGGTCGCTTGGGTCGGCGGCTGCCTTTTGCACAAATAAAGATCATGTGGCGTCGTGGAGAAATTGCCAAAGAGCGGCCGGGGAGTCGCCACTGCATCACCTGCTTTCCCGAATATCTCCGTTATTTTTCTGAGGCTCGCGATATAATTTATATCATTCTTATCGTCGCAAAACAGTCTTTTTAATGAACCAAACGTATTTTGTCTTCATGCCCCTTTAAGGAGGCGAAAAATTCTTGTGATGGTGTGTTCGTCAATGGTAAGCAGCCGTCGATCTTAATATGAGATGCAGCGAATCTAGCTTAAAGAATACTTCATCGGCAACATTCTGGAGTTCTCACTGGACAGCAAGAAATAGAGGATAATATTGAAACGCCAAAGCCGAAAGCAAAGTTACGCCGGTGCTGGCCCGTTGTTTAATGAAAATTGGCAAAGCTTGCACTAAGTCGCGCAAGGCTGAACCACAGCGAAGATGGAGGATCTCTTTCTGTATAAGCCCTAAAGGACCCAGCACCAGGCGTTGAATTAGGTTTGAAATTTTTTATTTACAGGTTTCGTCGTCGCTTTTCACTGTGGTAGTAGTAGTCATCGTCATATCCACCTACATCGTCGTCTTTATCGTGCATGACTGGCGGGCCCGGATGATGACCTACTTACCTCATCTGTAATGTCTGTGAACAGGCCGACGAGCATATTGATCTTTTTTGTTATTATTGTGGTATTATGAATATTACACAACAATATATTAAGTCATTTTTTTTCATAAACCAACGCAACCAACGCAGTCGATCAATTGACCGATTTAAGGCAGCCGATTAATCCGTTTAAAATTTTTAACCGACGCTTAGCCCTAGATTCGAGAGCCCCTCATAGCCTTGCCCAGCGGCAGCTCTCAACCTTGAAAACCGAATTGACAGCACGGCCATCAAAGCTCTGGAAATGGCGCTTTGGCTTCTATGGGAAATTCACGGGCATCGAAACTTTCTTGGCCGTGGTGCTCCGTGCTTGCATGCCGTAGGCGCCGAGGTGCGAGACATTCTTTTAACCCGCAATGAGGTGGATATAGTGAGTGACATGCAGAATTAATTTCTGACACCCGCTAGGACTGAGCCCCATAAGAAAAACAGGGGAGACATATCGACGCGGTGCGAAATGAAAAGTTTCCACTGGTGGCCAATTATTTCTTCCCAGCTCATTTCCGACTCAGCTTCTTCATCGCTTTCCTTTGACGCATCATTGAGGTGCAGTGGGGTGTCATAGTGCGCTTTTTCAACAGGCTGAAAGCCTTGGCATTATTGAACACTATCAAAACAGATTACTCTAGTGAGTGCCTCTGTTTTCTGATGGAAACAAGTAGGTTGTAGAATTCAAGTTTAGAATGGGAACGGCAGTTGGAGTATTTTTAATAATCCTCGGCTTTGTGCATTGCTCGTTTGGCGTGCGCTCACAGAACCTCATTCACAGCGAAAATTTAATTACGCGTTAACATCTTTGCATATTTATTTTACATGTGATATCAACATAGTTCACATAGTTACAGACACATGGTGACGAGGCATTTTATATACCGAGGTTATTTAATGCCTACTAAATCCCCGCAAACGAAGGGCGTCCGGTTGATAAAAAAGAAAAATGTCCTCCAAACGAAAACGTGGTGGTTTTGAGAGCTCGGTGTTACAGTCCGGCAATGTGCCTAATTACAAAGCAGCCAACACCCCCCCCCCCCTGCTCCCATCCCCCCTCAAGGAAAATACAACAGAAAGAGCAGACAATGCCAAAAAAATAAAAGAAATCTCTACAGCAGCTTTCGCCGGCTCGGCTTCACCTTCACTTGCTGGATTATCAGCAAACCGCTGATTCCAAAGCCTTATTCTTTTTCCGAGCAAAAAAATGCAGGTGGCAGTTTGAAAAAAACAGCAGATCTTTTCTGCTGTTGTGCCCACAAAATTCAGCGTTCATCCGACAATTGTAGCAGTCGTTAAATTGCTGAGGAGTATGCTCTCTACAGTGTCTGCGCACACATTGACGCGCTATTTATTTCGATTCACGACGCATTCGCCAAGCCGGTGTGAAAATGTCGTTTTGCATACGCGAACGTGGAATAAATATAAGCTCAATGCGCTAACTTTTTTGGGGGGAATTATACGTTTCTATCTCGCGTGCAGCTTGGCTTCAGAACGAGCACCAGACGTGGACGTCTCACAGCACGGCGCACGAAACGCTCGCGAACCCCTGCTTACTTTTAGCGACATTACCACACATTACCGCCTACAGCGGCTAGAACTACCGCCCCCTCACACGTCTCTTCCTTCACCCTTGGACAGATTATGGTGACAATTACAGACCCATTCCCTCCCCACCAAACACGTCCTCCACCACATCTATCCCACATTATATCCCCGCCCAAACTGCCCGGCATGTGGCGCTCGAGATACCACGCCACACGCCATTTGGGAATGCCCCTCTTTACCCCCGCTCCGTTTACCCAACCCTCCCACTACCTGGCTGGAGGTGACCGGGAGCTCCTCGACCGAGCTACAGCTCCTGACCGCCACTAGGGCTCAGGATTACCTGGCGCGCCTCCCTCACCTGAGGGACACTCGCTAGGACTGAGCCTCGTCAGAAATAAAGTTATTCTCTCTCTCTATCTCTTTCTCTCGGCGTCAGAAGGAGAACGAAATAGCGACTCTGTCGTCGTTTCCTCTGTAGCCAGATCGGCAGGCAGGAACGCAGTAACAGCATGACTGCTCACCCGAAATTTTTCTGCGCTCACAAAATGCCAAGTCCTAGCGGCACACGACAAGTAGAGCGAACGTGGCGAGCGTCCGCTCCCTGCCGAGCGTACCCCGACCCTTCAATCAAAACCAGCAGGGCAAGTAGGTACCTCAATCCACGTGTCCGTCGTACAGGGTGGAGACCATAGAGTTGTGGAGACACGTTGCGCTGGCGCCGCCATCTTGGGTCACTCGCTCGCCGCCGCAGCAAGTCACTGTAGCAAGACCGCGCTATATTTTACGCCGTAACGCGGTTTACTCGCGAAGTTTGATTTATCTTAACTATTTCGACTTTCTGGGTCTTGTGGGAAACTAAAACAACTATGTGTTGAGCACGTTGACCCAACTGCGGCGGCACGGGACCGTTCAAAGGTTGTCTTCACCCTGTACGCGACGCTAATATCGAGGTACTCTGAACGCCAGCGCCGCGTTGCGGCCTCCTCGGGCAGCGCAAAAAAAGCTCTCCCATAGAGTTACGGCGGAGTTTCATGACCAGAAAAGCATTGCAGGACTGTCATTATCATCAGCACCAACAACTCTGTTTATATCTTCACTCAACATAACGAATACACAGATAGCGTTTTTAACAGGTCATGCAGACGTAAGAAGTTTTATCCACGCGCAGGAGGCTGACGCCGAGGAAAAATCATCGGTTTTTTTTTCCCTGGCAAAGAGTTCATAGAGACGACGAAGGCGACACCGCATGGTCTCGCGCCTCGAGCGTCCCCAGAACGCCGAGTGCTGCAGCCACCGTACACGCGTGCTGACGTCGCCGTTTGGCGCTGCCTTGGAAAGAGCAACGTGGAATTACACTTCGCCGAATAGGCGCAACGATGGGCAACACGAAGTTCGTCTACAACGGCGTAGCCAACGGCAATCCTCTGGTGTACATCGTCATGCCGCTGTCCGTCGACGTAATGCCAAGGGCGTTGGAGAACTGCCAGCAACCGCGTTTGGGCGGGAAAGCGCTCGGCCACAAATACTCGCCTTTCCATTCGGTGATACCGAAATTCACGTTCGACAGCGAAGACTTCAAGACCCAGAGCGAGACGAGAGGCAAGTCCAAGCACGGCAACAGTCTTGAGGACAAGCAGCTGAAGCGCACCTGTCCGTCCACACTGTCCACGGTGAGCGCGCGCCCCAACCAAAACTTGTTGGCGTTCTTCCAGACTCTCAGCAAGGCGACGTGCTTTGGCAGTGCTGCCGAAGCCAAATACGTCGTCGTGGAGGTCATGGCCAACGTGATGCCAAAAACCGCGGAAAAAGGAAGCAAGTTCCCGGACCAGAAGTTCCAGTCGAAGACCACCGATCCCGGCACTCTGTCCATGGCCAACGCCCGTCCGAACCCAAACTTGTCGCTGTTTTTCTTGCCGTCAAGTAAGGCCTGCTGTCTTGACGGGAAGGACGTAGCCTTTGTCAGCCTCGCCTACGCTGGCAAGTTGATTGTGGCCTACGTGGTGCCAAGGACCACGGAGAACTGCCGGGCCCTGTGTACAGGTCAGAAAGCGTTCGCTTGCAAGGGATCAGCTTTGTACCGAGTGATTCTGAACTTCATGAGCCGAAGCGGAAGTTACACGGCCTGCGGTAGAACCGGAGGCAAATCCAAGAACAGCATCAAGTTTGAAAATGAGGACATCCAGCTGACGCACACCAACCCAGGAGTTCTGTCCATGGCGAGCGTGCAGCGTCACAAAAACCTCTTCCAGTTCTTCCTGACCGTCGACAAGACCAGCTATCTTGAAGGAAAACGCGTCACCTTGAAAAGCATCGCTGAAACCGTCGCGGCTGTGAAGAAGGCCGTGGTTCACGCGGTGCCCGTGGCGGCGGAGAACTTCCAAGTGCTGTACAATTTCGAGAAGGAGTCCGGCTATTGAGTATCAAGCTTTTATTGAGCGGTGCGGAACTTTGTATGCCAGAAGGTATACTTCATGAACCACAATAGAACGGGATTCAAGTTAGTATATGGGTAAATGTTTCAAAACTGTATAACTTCAAGCACACCAATCCGGTCATTCTGTCAATGGCTAGCGTGGGAACCAGCACCACTGGGTGTTTTTTTTTTTTTTTTTTTTCTGGTTACAAGGAAGAGAGGCCCGCTTGATCAGACGCGCATTGGGTTGGACAGCCTCTTTGATGGAATGGACATTTCTCAGAAGGTCGACTCCCACGAGAACAGTCAGGCAAGGCATCCAAAAACATCGACATCAGCAATCGCGAGCAACCGTGAACGCTGCGCTCAAGAACAGGTTTCTTCTTCGTCTTTTTTTTTTTCGCCCTGTTGACTTTTTGCTTTTGTTTTCATTTGGCGGGCTTATGATACTGCTCCATTTTCTGGGTAATAAAGTGCATTAGTTAGCATTTCCTGTTTCTAATGGGCTGATATGTTTTAAAATTCTTCATATGTGGTGTAACCATTGTTATATAATCTAAATGTTCATGCCGTTTACGTCGTTCTAGGGATCTTCAAATTTTGGCAATTTGGGATCCATTCATTAGTGAAACTCAATGGGATGTACAGTAGCCGATCGATTTTTCTGACTCCGGAAATTCGGACTTGCTGGATATTTCAGACTTTCCCGAGGAACCGCCAGTTGTCCCATAGCAGTAACGACTCACATATTTTTCTGGCTGCTCTTTTATTCGGACTATTTTTCGTTCCCCTCCAGGTCCGAAAAATCAGTCGGCTGCTGTATACTGTAGCACCCACATAAAACATGTCAATATGTACGTTTGCTCACGTTGTACGTTTTGCCATTACTAAGCAAATAATGAGGTGGAAGGAATCCTTCAGGCACAGCTTTTATAGGAGCCATTCACTGTATTTTCGTGTCTGATAGTATGGTCCCTGGAAATTAGGCTAGTTTGCCGTTCTAGGCCTTCAGCTAGGTCCTTTTGGCGATGAAAGCCTCAGGCAGACAGCACACCGGTCGACTGCAGCGCCCTTTCAGTAAACTGGCCCGTTTTGCTGCTGCGACGTTTTCCTAAAAACTAAATAGTTGTTTTGGTACCTTCTCTTGGCAACAATATTTCTTTGCGTCCTTCTTCCCGTTTGAATAAATTTATTTAAGAATTTTTAAACTATGAACAGTACTGTTTATGCCGATGATCGTCTGCTCATATCAGAGTGCAGGCGACCGCAGCTAAAAGCGGCGTGCAAGCAGACGGCACTAAGTTTTCTCTTTTAATTGCTTGAAGAAATAATTCAGGAAAGAAAACGTAAGAAAACAAATAACTTTAATAAAAATTTATTTTAACAGCAATTTGATTCATATGGTCTCCTCGATTTGGCTACACTTTCTGCACCAGTTCAGGCGGTGCAGCACTCGCGCACTAGATTTGCCAGTGCAGCTTGCGCCACCTGCACTTCGGCCCTCGATTTGACGCCGTGCTGCACCAGTTCTTCTACACTTCTGCACTAGCCCCTGTGCGAGTTCTCGTCTCGTGCAAGGTGTAGCGTGCGAAAGAACTGGCGCTGCACTTGCACGGAACTTTTGTGAACTAGTGCAGAAAGTGTAGCCAAATCGAGGAGACCAATAGTAACGCCTCAATGGCAAACGTGGTGAGTGCGCAGTAAGGTGGAGTGAAGGTGCGCCACGGCCGACAGGTGTGCTGTTTTCAGCGCGCTTTCATCGCTGCGGCGATACCATTATAATGTAAATCTGGCCCGGACGGCAGACTCGCCAAATTTCTAGGGACTATGCTGGCAGTGAAGTGTCTGCAACTACAAATGGCAATGCTAACGTCGCCTTCTTTGATGCGAGGGAGTTTCCCGGGGGTTAATAGTTGTCTTTATCCTGTTTGTCTTCTTTGATGCGAGGGAGTTTCCCGGGGGTTAATAGTTGTCTTTATCCTGTTTGTCTTCTTTGACGCAAGGGAGAGGCTCAAAAGCAAAGTATAAATTATGATGGCCGCCAAGGTCTGCATTCGGGCGGGGGCAGTCACACCAATCGCATGAATGGTCAGCGGCGCGAAAACGCAAAAACTGTCGAAAAGTTTGCTTGAGGCTCCTGACAGCTGCTTCGCGACCGATCTAACTTTGTCGTAAAGCTTACTGGAAAGCCTACTTTCTTGGGAAAGCTTGCACAAACCCAACAATTGGGCTCTTCGATTTACAGTCTCGGGCTCACCGCGGACTCCCCGAGAAGCAGCCCGGCATTCGATTTTCCCATGTATCCCTATGGCTTCGGGGAATCCTCGGACTACCCGCGGGCTATCCGCGGTCAGTCCGAGACGGTAAATCGAAGAGCCCCAATGCCGGCTCATACGGTTGATGACGGCACGTGTAACCATGTTTCAGTTTTGCCAAAGGCACAAAGCACCGAAAATGTTCTGCGCAATGCAAAACGGCAATTGACCGCGGCTTGGGCACAAACTGCCCTAAAAGTACAAAGCCATGCTGACTACGAAGGGCTATACAGGGTCCTTCAATGCTTCCCTGGCCATGAAACTCCCGGCCAAGTTTCGTACGGGGACAAAGGCTACCGCGAGTGGCGCCACCGCAGATCGGAGGGCATCGGGCGGCCGCCGCTGCTCTGTAGCCACACCGCCAGGCAGGAACGCAGTAGCAGCATGCCCGTTCGCACCAAATTTTTTCGCCACTCACATAATGATAAGTCCATTTGAGCAGCCCACGACGCGTAAAGCGAAAGCGCACTGCTGATAAGGCGGCGAGCGTCTGTTTTATCAGAGTCCTTCAATGCCTTTGAAGGACTCTAGTTTTATCTTACTCCGTGGTCTGTTCCCTGCCAAACGCGCTCTGGCCACGCCCCCGGCTCCCCTCCGATCAACACCAACGCCGCGGCGCGGCAGCGTACGAAGCTCTCCCATAGCGTGATGGCGAAGTTTCATGACCAGAAAGGCATTGAAGGACTCTGGCAATACAAAAGTGCCACGCAATTCATATTTGATTGATTGATTGTAGTGTTAACGCGCCGACGCAACGCAGGCGATCAGGCGCGCCGTAGTGGAGGGCTCCGGATTAATTTTGACCACCTGGGGATCTTTAACGTGCGCCGAAATCTCGTACACACAGGCGTTTTTGCTTTTCGCCTACATCAGGAAAGCGGCCGCCGCAGCCGGGAATCGAACCCGCGACCTCGTGCTCAGCAGCGGCAATTCATATTTACCGAAAATTAAAAAAAAGGCGCGAGGATCTCATCTTTATTCTTTTTCAGTGAGTACGGCCTAATTCATAAATATTTTTCGCATGCTAATCCAGTTTTGAGTTCCGATGGCAGTTTATTTAATATTTCGTTGCCGTCTCCCTGCGCACTCGTAGAGTGGAGAGGGAAGCCGTAGCTCGAGCAAAGTGTGTACGTGCTTCGCTATTTATTGCCGCGGTGACCAGCATTTCCATCATTTTCGATGAAAATTGGACCTAACCACTTTTTTGGGTAATTTGCATCAAATCCACAAGGAGGGGGAAGACGCTTGCCACCCACCCACCCACCAACACACACACACACACACACACACACACACACACACACACACACACACACACACACACACACACACACACACACACACATACACACACACACACACACACGCACGCACGCACGCACGCACGCACGCACCCAAAACACGCGGTCGCATACGCACAGGAAATGGGTTGTAGCAGACGACAACCCGACCCGGCGTCCAACAAGTGACGTCATTCGTAGGGGGCGCCACGGTATGTCCTCGAGGCCAATAGTTGTTAGGAATAAGACTCCCTGAAGGGTGGATAGCAAGAGTGCTGCCCGTATGGCAGAAAAGTGCATCCCGTATACCAGTAAGGCGCAACCATAGGTGCAACCATACTATACTCGGGTGCAACCATACTAAACCATAGGTGCAACCATACTATACTCGGGAACAAGTTTGGAACGGCAATAGCTCATGTGCGGCATCACTCCGCCTAAGTGACGGACACGGATGTCAACGGGCGCGCGCGTTTTGAAAGGATATTGCTAAGAATGCGTGATATCGTCTGCCTTTTCTCACGCAGTCTGTTTGTTGTCGCTGCAGTAGTTTCTGAACATATTAAATCCACAAAATTACTAAAGCGGCTCGTGCAATGTTCAAAATATTCCCAGCAACGCACTACTTGCGCCGCGCGGAGTAGCATCCGGCTATACGGTGATGAGGCACAGCCGCAACTTCCGTTGTCGTTCTTAAGTTGTATCCGAGTATAGGCAGGCTAGCGGTGGTTGTGTGTCATTTCGCGGCGTTTTTGTTTGTGTGTGAAGCCTCGGGAAAGTTGAGGGGAAGAAGATAGCGTTGGAGGGAAAGGATGGGGAAGGAGAGGAATGAGGGCAGTGGATGCGGGTGAAGTGTTTCAAGTTATTTGTCACAAATATGCCAAACTGGAGCCGCACTGCTAGAGCATACTCCGCCGTATCAAATGAAATGGTCCGCCGTAAAGGGTATTTTTCGTGCTTCAAATATTTATCGAACAATTACTTGAAGCAATTTGTTTTTTTGGTCCTAATGCGCCTCGAACCAATAAACCGCTATTCACGCCTGCTGCATCTCAAGTAGGAAAAGTTATCCGTCGCGTTCCAGCTCCAAACGAGAGCTCACTTTTGGCGGCCGCTGTCGTTTTGGTTGACGGTGGTAACGTCATTCCGCGGACAACCACGGCATAAGAGAATGTGCAGCCCCCGCGGAAAGTCGCTCAGTTAGCCTAGTAAAAATCGCCTCAGAAATGAACGTGGCAACTGCACTAATGGTAGAAAAATATATCGGATTGTTTGGCTACCTTATTTGTCACATTCACTGTACACAGAAGCCCGTATTCACGGGCGGTGATTATATAAGTAGTGACTGACTGAACTTAGTAGCCCTGACCAATTAATCACGACTAACGATAGCCAGCGCTCACTAGGCCCTGACTAACCGAAACCGTATTCAAGTTACCAATCAAGTGTGCTGACTAAGTAGTCCAGCGGTAGTCGCGACTGTGACGTATTCAGCAAACGCTGCGCATGCGGTTTAAAGATTCCAGCCTAGTAAAGGGACAGCGATTGTGGCTATACATGCGCCTTACCATCCAGCTTTTCTCGTTTTGGTTTTTGTTGCCTTCCTCATCGTCTGCTTCACGTCTACTCTAATCGGTGCGCTTGCATGCCTGTGGCTTTGTGTGCCCCCTGTCGTCGCCACAATCCTCGGCACGGAGTGGCCGTTTACTGAGCTTGTTAACCAGCCAAATATCTCATATAGCGCTCAAATTCGCCGTGAATTGGCTGGCGTACGGCGTGCGCAAGAGAGAAGAAAGTTTTGGGTTTTTCTGTGCTGTTCAGTTTACTAGCCCCGTTGCTTATTTTACAGAGTTGATCCGTGTTGCCCTGTTTCTTTAGTTCGTGCTTTTTGCTGTCAGTTTGAGCCAGTTGTTTGGAGGTAAAGATCGTGGTGGCAAAAGGCGTATCACCTAGCCCATGTTCGTTTAAATAAAACAAGCGTACGGCGACGAAATTGCGGAAGATAGAAATGTCTCGTTTACACAGCGTTCGGATGCAGTGCTGTGGGTGGCGCAGGTTGCTGTGAAAATAGCCTTCTCCTGGCAATATATTCTGAGCTCGTCACCGCCTGGATTATTTGGATACTTACGCGGACATTCAGGTTGGTGAAAGGTAGCGTCAAAAGCTTCTGTGTTGTTGTCAGTTGTGGTCTATGTACTTTAGCTAACTGCTACCGTAAAAAAAATAATTATCTTTTCATTCTAACGCATGACGGGAGCGTGGTCTTTCTTGGTAGGGGGTGAACGCTGACTTGATATTGAAGATTTCGCTCCATTTTTTTTTTTTTTGCTTGAGCATTCGGTGTATGTAACGTCGGACAGCGTGCGGGCAAAATTTAGTGGCATTCCAGTGTGGAACAAATTTGCCATGAGGCCACGGAAAACTTGTTCGAGTTTGAAGTAGAGTACTTTGTGATTTCATTTCATTTCATTTATTCATTTATTATACCCTTAAGGGCCCGGAGACATTACATAAGGGGGGGGGGGGGGGAGATAACAGGGTTTGCAGGAGTACTATTAAACAAAACAAGCAAAAAACAAGAAGGGGAACATGAAAGTCGGAAAATACAAAACAAAGAATACCTCACATAAAAATTAACAAAAATGTACAAAGTTAACAGGGAAGTCAAGCGAACAGAATTCTAAAATACAAAAATCATTTGTGTTTTATGCTTCTAAATTATTTTCCACTAGTCCGTAACGACGTTCGATTGTTATCGTGTGCATTGCTGATGACCCAAATAAAGCAATAAAAAGTGTTTCGTATCATCCAATAACGTATTTTCACCTACGATTGTCAGAGCTCTTACGTAATCGTTTACGGGTTTTCTCCCGGTAACTATAAAGAATGATTTACGTTGGTTTTCTCGATTTTCATTGGCATTTGGGAGGTGGGGACGTTCCACCTTACTGTAGGGGCGCAGACGACTCATTTCCTTGAACTTACCGGTTGATTTGAAACCGCACAAATTACGGTACCTTCACCCAATTCAACGAGGCATTGCCCACGATACCTGATTTAATAGGTTGGGTTGTCGTGTGCACGTCAAAAAATACCTACTGATGAGGACAGCGCTTGTTGCGTAGGGGGTGCTCCATCGCTTATTGCCGCGGCGCTTCGGCCTTTAAGCGTACTATGGTCGTGGTTGTCTCAGCCCGCAGTGGCGTTCCTACGTGCCGCTGTTTGAAGATTTAGCTTGATTGAGACATTAACTGAGCATGTCGCGCACTTTGCGGTGCAGATATTCGCTTAAAAATTGGCCGCGGTATCTAGCCCTCTTGTACTCACAAGCGGAAGCCATATTTAGTCATTGCCAAAACAAGCCCCGAGCACGAAAACGAAATAGCAAAAAGGCGTGGAACGAGTGTTGGACAAGCGGGAAATCGCCCTCGTAATCTGCTGTTATGCGCGTTTCGGCTACTGTAGCGCTGTACTTTCTTCAAAGATGAAATACGTTGTGCCTGCGAGTCGCGTTGTCGCTGTGGGTCTTCAACCAGAGAGGGGGGGGGGGGGGGGGGGGAGGGAGGGGGGGGGGAAGCTTAACCAGATCACGACGACCGGTTGGCACCCCGCAGGTATTTGTTGAGTTCGCACAAGCTTACGATGCTTCATGTTGCATTGAATAGTCCTGGAAACAACGTAAGTCACCCCTCTCCCTAATAAATTAGTTAGCGCACTTAAACGTTTCGGCTACGTAACGTTCATTGGTCTGCCTGGACGTGAGCTGAAAGTGTTACTTTCACCTCGATATGACATCTGCAACAACGATTCAGCCCGGGCAATTTAATTTAGCCTGGGAAGCCTACTCCAGCATACAAGATATAGCGGAGTTTCTTGTCTCTCTATTGTTACCTTTGTCGACAGTGAGGTTATTGGAAATTACCAGAAATCTGAAACGCTTTTAGTACATAGTCAGCAAGCGCGTTCATTTTTTAGATTTGGTGGACACGGAGTCTCAAGCCAAATATGACTGCCCTACGCCTACCAGATAACTTAGAAACAAGAGATTTTTCATTCTTGCTGATACTGGGCATTGTTTGCAGGCTTAAGTGACGTCACTCAAGCCACATCGCGGCCATTGTCCAGATTCTTCTCAGTTTCAGCAATACACTAATTAGATAGCCGTTCAAAAATATCGTAACAAAAGCGAGCAAATCACGTTAGCAAGAAACCAAGACGAGCAAATCACGTAGTGCTGCTCCGTGATGGTGATAACTATAGCTATGACTCGAGCTATAATTGAAGCTATATCTGTAACTTTAACCTTAACTGTGTGGCTACAGGAAAGAGTGTAAACGTTTATTGGCTGTCTCAGGCGACCGTTATTTTTTTTTACATAAGTATTCGACTAAATAGAATGCTTTTTACGGCATGGCTAATACCGGTATCTTTTTCACCTAATGGTCAAAATCCTTGTTCCCGTTATTTCACGCTACTGTGATGTTACGTAAAGTTACAACGGTCAAGGGAGTGAATCCCCCCCCCCCCCATGGATTGTCGCCCGGAACAATGCTGTCTATGTGTACATCGTTCGCGACCATCCACAATACGGGTCAGTTTGTATGCTCAAAGTTTCCGGGACGAAAGCGCAAACATGGAAAGTAAAGCACCAGCCTCATTCCTGTTTCCGCCGCACCAGGAGCCGCATACGATGCAACAGCGCCCAATGTCGCGGCCATAGGTGGGGCTAATTAAGAGAAGTAGGCGCTCCCCGCTCCGGAAGACCGCTCCCATCCAGCGCCCCCGCAAAGGTTTCCCGGAACGCGCCACCTAGGCGGACGTCAGCGCTCACTGATGGCACTATTTCTTCCCTGCAAACAGTTCAAGCGACACCACGGAAAATTGCGCAGACGGTGGCCGTCATCCCACGCTTGGCATAATACGACGACCACGAAATCTGCTTCTCTGGTCTGCATTAATTCGTAGACCTCCGCTACGGCACGCCTGATAGCTGACGCGTAAACCACCAATTAGAATACCTTTTTTAGGGTCCGCTTTGCGCTGGGAGCCGTCCTTCTACAGGTCTGGCGTCATTTCGCAGCAAGCGAACACTGTGTGTAAATACTGCATCCCTCCATTTCGTTTTCATCCTCTGTCTGTAGTACCGGGGGGCCACAATAAGAAGGTCTTGAGAGGATGTGAGCACCGCGGCGCTTGTGCCCAGCGAGCAACGGTTAGTGAGACGAAATCCGTCTCTGAGCCTCGAATGAAGAATGTGCGTGCATCGAGTGTGTTTCGCGCGCCTGAGTATCGCCGAGAATGTCAGCCATTTCCAATAAGACAGCAACCGAATCGTTCCGTGGCTGTGCGCACAGCGGCCACGTGAGATGCTGCGCATGCACCCGCTCCCCTTTTCCCTTCTCGTTGTCTATGTGCCCGCACGCTAAAATATCCGAGGAGTCTCGTGGGTCGCATAAACTAAGTCTGGAATCGCAAAGAAAAACTATCTACTTCTGGAAAACCTCGAACTTAAAAGACGCTCATTTCACGATACTGTGATTTCTGCTCATCTGGCTTCGGGAGCACGGGCGCTGTACCTTCTCCCACAGCACTGCGGCGCTCCCATTTTCTTTTTTACTTCCAAGCTCACTTCGGCTCAGATATTGGTATCGGTTTTTGTGTTGAGTTATCTTGTACTCTTTTTTTCTTATTTCTGGTTGCCACTTGTAAGCTCGGAATTTTTGCGTTTTGTTTTTGAGCTACTTTCATCGCGTCTGGCGCTTTGCCCGGTGAACGGTTCCAATCGTTGTTTAAAGTGGGAACCATCTTATATACTTTCCCTCTGATTTCCAAGAACTTTTCATTTTTATTCTTGCTCTTTTTTGAAGTGGCATTGATCGTTTAAAAGACGGGGGCAGCAACGTAGCCTTTCCACGTGGAAAGAAGGGGCGCAGGAGCCTCCAGCGAATGTTGCAATTTCGGGGGAAATTAAAAAAAAAAAAGGACGCAAAGCGATGAACCGGAACAGCGGAGTGCCTTTAAGCTTCAAAGCGACCTGTGCAAATAACCGGCGGTGCGTTGGTGATGGGTGAGGCGTAAGGACAGGCAACACATGTGTAGGCTTTTGTTTATGGGGGAAAGTGGAAAGTTGATGGGAGAAGGGTAAGACAGGGCAAGGACTCTGACAGGGATAAGAAAATTCCCTGGATTGGGCGTGATAGGAGGAGCAGGAGGAGGAGGAGGAGGAGGGAAGAGGAAGAGAAGAAAAAGAACAAGAAGGAGGAGGAGGAGGAGGAGGAGGAGGAGGAGGAGGAGGAGGAGGAGGAGACGCACTAGTGACGCACAACTGAGCTGCTAGTGGACAAGGCTCAGTAGTGTATAGGGAGAGGGAGGATAAGACAGGGTAGAGTTATGTGGCGAGAGGGGGAAGATGAATAGGGAGAGGAGGATCGTTTGAGAACGTTGAGAGAAGAGCGAGGGTGAATTCGAGGAGTGGGAATGGGTAGGGGAAGGGCACGATGGCTATAGTTACGGTAATTAAGGAATAAGAATAACAGGGGGATGAAGGGAATGGGAGGAGGAAGCGAGTGGAGGGCGGGAATGAGGGGGAGGTAGGAAAGGAGGTTGAGAGGGTACGAAACTGGAGTGAATGGACTAGGAAATGTGAGGTTTAGAGAAGGAAGAGCAGTGGGAGAAGTCTGAGGATGTTAAGAAGAGATGTTCAGCGTGAGGGGAAGGTGGGAGGCTAGGGGCGAAACGTGGAAGAAACGCTATCTTTATTCGATGCCATTTGCAGCGAAGCAAGAAGATATGCTGTCAATTTTTATGTTGGAACGGATCGATACATTTTGCATCACTGTGAAAAAAATTCTCTGCGAAGCGGATGATGCGGAGATATTCTTAAAGAAGAGCGTTATAGTGACATAGAAAGTTCAGCAGGCAATAACCGCAGGGTAAAAGCTCCTAGCACGGGAGGGTATTCGTGAGCACCTACTTTTTTCTTTTTAAGTTGTTTCTTGGCGAATAGCGTAATAGTTTCTAAGCGATGGAAATATACTGCTTGGCACGAATTCTTTCACACGCCCGGTGTTAACATATATTGTTCTTTACGGCCTTCAGTGCTTTCAATTTTGTTTTATGTGGGCTTCAGTGTTTTTATTCCATGTCATTTTTTCCCGATTGCTTGTTCGCGTGATATTGTTTTAGGGGCGTCGCATCGAACTCAAACTTCACTGCAAGGTCTGTCTATATAGGGCTTAACTGGAGCGTAGTCTCAAAAAACGAACAGCTTTTTCTTTGTGCTAGATCTCGTGTATTCTCGCAATACATGGCATTTGACTAAAACTATATAATAGCAGGGCCCGTTTGGCCAACGCTTTCGTTGGGTACCCAAGTTCGTCTACCTCGCAATGCATGAGTCAAGCTTTTACATCCTTAATTGTCAAGCGATGATGAAGAGCCCCTGCGGGCCTCCGGGAGCGCTCATCGTCAAAGACCCTTCACTCGGTGCTGACGGCTTAAGGAGGCCCGTCGAGGCCACGACGCAGCGCTGTCGTTCACAATGCCAGCGCCCGCTGCTTCCACTCATCCCTCCGCATGGTTTGTTGCGCGAACGTCGAGTGCGACGCGATTCTGGGAGCCCCCCTCGCTCTTCCAGCCTGTCAGTGGAGGCGAACTGAGCGGGCAGCTCGGAATCCGGCTCGGCAAAGTGTGCCGAGGTGGAAGGCTTCGAACCTTCTTTTTCTCCCTTTGTTCGGGATCGACTGCATGACTGCGAATGCACGCTACTAATTCAATTTGGCACTGAGCTCTCGCCGGCTTGTTTTTTCGGCCCAACGGCTGGCTGCAGCGACGTCTCTTCGACCGCGAGTCCGCCGCGAGTTTGCTTGTGAGCTCTTCTCCGGAGCCGCTCGTGCCTCCCCTCTTCCTCTCCACGTTTCTCTTTTTGCGCGTGAGAACTTTACAACGTACAGTGAGAGGACGTGAATTTGGTGATGACATCATCGGCGGTGACTCGTCGCATTTGCTCGCCAGACCGAATACATGCCTTGCAAGCCTTTTCTGCACGCACGGGGTACCTTGTTATCCAACGGAATCTTTTCAACCGTGAGGAGCCCGTTTTGCCTTTCTCCCTTGGGGCAACTTTTCAGCGGTTGCTTCCAATTACCAGCTTAATTGCTGTTCTGCGGCAGTCACTTAATTAAGACTGTTTCGGTCAGTGTGTCGCGCGTTAACTACGCGGTACCTGAGCGACTTAATCTCTGGAAATCTCGTCTTTTGGGAACGCTCACACAAGATGCAACTCTCTTCCCTCTTTTTTTCTCTCCTTCTTATCGCTAGCACAGCCGCTGAATAGTTTTAATGAAAGGTATGAATTAAAATGAAACCGCTACAACCCCAAAATGTGTCCTTTCCCGCGTTTGTCCGCGCGCCCAGAGTAAGTGAAAAAACAGCACAGAAAAACATATGCACTGAGCTGAACTCAAACTTCAGCCCATTGAACCATGCAGCAGGGCCGCTGGTCTACTGCCTCAGCGCTTTCCACGAATGGAATCCACAGAAATGGGGAAATTGGTACCGTTGCGCGCTTTCGCTAAGCAACGACGCTCACGTGACATGACTTCGATCACTTCGCAACAGCACACACAGGTGAGATCTCACTGTCTAGCTTTTAGTCTGAGCATCAGAACAATCGCGCTCACGACATAGGAGTGACGTTCGCCACGAGCGTAGTCGGGGCGCATGCGCAGCTACAGCCATTCCTCGAAGAATTTACTTGACGTTATTTGCAAAGAATCTAGCGTTTCTCGGTGGCTACTAATTAACATTTTCATAAACGCCGCCAAACTTGTAGTGATTGTTCTTAAACCAAAACAGAGCCATTCCATGCTTCCATGGACTTGGTCTGTAAATGTCGCTAGTAATTTTTGCGATACACTTTTGTAGTCCCTCTTTTGTTCAACTGTTTAAACAAGTTCACCCGAGGAGACTGATTAACACAACCAATTCGCGGCATTTCCTGAAGAAAATGTTACAGTGCTAGGAAGAAAAAGTTTACATGCTGTTTAGGTTATTTTTCATTTAGTGTACGCATTAACTCTTTCGTTACGGCGGAAAAACGGGTGATTTTGAGTGCTTCCACAAAACTATTTTTTTCTCTTGAGCTAGTGGACATATTTAGCATTGCTACGCATGTAATTGTAGCTTATAGATTGCTCTTACAAACACATACCAGCAGTTTTGTGAAAGGTACGATTCCTTACAGTTTATTAGTCAAATAATCATAAAAAAATGCGCAAAAAAGTATTTAAGAATAGAAATGTCAAAAAAATGAGTGCCCATGAAGTTATACTCTAAAAAGATGACCCGTGGCCCTTCTAAATGAAGCGGCATCCATGATGTTTCGACCATACAACTCACTTTTACATTGTTTTAATTTTCACTTGTGTGCCAAGCTTTGTGCCAGCTCTTGTGAAAACTTATGTGAAGAGTTGCACGTCCTTCCAACGTGTCCTCAACGATTTCCGTGAAATCTTGTAGAACAATGTTTTACTGCAAGGCACAAAAATATATTGCTTAGTATACAGTACTCCCTACTGTGGCATTCAAAGTTATGCGAAATTTGGTGCTGTCCTTTTGTCTTACTAACCACCCTGTGGTTTTGAGCTGCGCTGTACTTCCCGATGCACGAACTCTTTGGGGTCTTTGGCCCGGCGACCACAATAACGAACGTCGCCGCCTCTTTGCCACGAGAAAAATGCCAGTCTTTGTTTATTACCAAGTTAGCGCGATTTCTTATCTTTGAATGTGATGCATGCGTTGCTCCATGCAAACATTTTTCTGTTCGGACGTACAGGTCCGCGCAGAAGTAAACGGAGCACGGGAGCGGTGGCCGAACTGCATCGCTGCGCCGCGTATGGGCGCCGACGGGAACCATGGAGCGCCGGTCAAAGAGTGTGTTCGCACTTGCCCCCGCCGCCCTATCTGATATGTTTAATCGCCGCTCTGCTGGCGTGTCATGCTCGGCGAGACGGTCTTCAAAAGGCAGCGCTGGGCTATACAGGGGCGCTGGTTGCACTAACGCTCGCAAGCATCAGCGGCGACTGAATCCGCTGCTCACGAGCTGGACAAAGCTGCGCGCTGTAAAGGGCGGCATAAAATTGTAGGCCGCGGCGGTTTGGCACAGCATGTCATTGCGATGTAATTTATTGTAAGCCGGCAACAAAATTGCCCTGGACAGTATAGAGAGCACATTCTCAGGCATTTTCGTTGTTCGGAAAAAAATCTCGCTTCCGACATTGTTTTTTAAATTTTGAGTTTGTCCCAAGTTATTGCTGCCGCTCAGTCCAGGTATGTTCTGAAGAAAGGGGAAAAAGATGTCCATGTGGTGAAAATTCTGTGATAGACAACGCCGTAAAGCATAGGTACAATCACTGCCTGCTATTACAGCGGGCCTCATAGGGCGCATATTTTGTTGTCGCATTAATCCTTTCGCTCCCGTTGACGAGGATAGCCGTCATAAGATTTTGTACCAAAATTAACCGACGACGAGTATGGTCGTCATTGGTCATGACGACTATACTCGTCTTCGGTCATTTAGGACCCTGACGGTGCTTTTTTGCAGGACATGGGGGTCATGCGGTAAAGCCATCTTTCAATTCACTGCGATACCAATGCGAAACCAATGCGAAAGGGGAAACCAATAGTAATCATCATCATCATCATCATCGTCGTCGTCGTCGTCGTCGTCGTCGTCGCAGTTTAATTTAAATCTGACAACACTGTCTGAACTGATATATGGTGCTCGTTAAAAATAACAACGTCGGTTTTACTGCGACAGCAAAAGATGCGCCCTATGAGGCCCGCTATAATAGCAGGCAGTGATTGTTTTCTTCTTTCTTCATAACAGACCTGGACAGAGCGGCAGCAATAACTTGCGACAAACCCAAAATTTAAAAAACAATGTCGGACGTGAGGTACAACGAAAATGCCTGTGAATGTGCTCTCTATATTGTCCAGGGCAATTTTGTTGCCGGCTTACTATTAATTACATCGCAATGACATGCTGTGCCAAACCGCAGTGGCCTACAATTTTATGCCGCCCTTTACAGCGCGCAACAACGAACGTACCCGGGCGCGCGCAGCTCCGTCCAGCTCGTGAGCAGCGGATTCAGTCGCCGCTGATGCTTGCGAGCGGCAGTGCACCCAGCACCCCTGTATAGCCCAGCGCTGCCTTTTGAAGACCGTCTCGCCGAGCATGACACGCCAGCAGAGCGGCGATTAAACATATCAGATAGGGCGGCGGGGGCAAGTGCGAACACACTCTTTGACCGGCGCTCCATGGTTCCCGTCGGCGCCCATACGCGGCGCAGCGATGCAGTTCGGCCACCGCTCCCATGCTCCGTTTACTTCTGCGCGGACCTGTACATACATGTGCACCTTACGGCGTTCCCGCCATCATCTTGGTCTGCATCATGACTCGCTCTAACCAAGTCGAGGCAACAAGGTCGACCGAACGCCCCCCTGCACCACACGGAAATAATAGAGAGTTTTAGCTGACCGTTCTTGACGGTCTGCTTCTCTATCGGCGGCCCGTCAGCGCAACCCGAGCCAATGCCGTTCGCGGCGAAGGGCGCCACACGTGCGCAATGGCACTCCCGCTTGCTATCGTAGCGGAGCGGACCGTGAAAAACAGTCAGCTAAAACTCACTGTTAACGATGAGTGCTAACCGTAGTACAGTGCCGCCAACTCTTGGGAAATTTCCCTGGATCTAGGGGGTCTAGCAATTGTCTTTAGGGAAAACGGAAAATTTTCAAAATCTAGGGAAATTTTTTGCGTCCACATGAACTTTTGCCTTCAGTCGTGTGATGGTGTCCTTTGTTAAGTTTAACATTCCTTATTTTTTATGTACCTATGCATTTCAGTTTCTCGATGAAGCGCAAATATCTATTTCCCATAAATATGCATCGACCGAAGCTATCCTCTTACGTTTGACACTGCTGGTTTAAATAGCAAAAGAACATGATTGAAGTTCATAAACTTGCTCGCTCGAATATATCATGCACTGCGCATTGTCTGTGCTCGTTCCTGTTATCCTTCTTTCTTATATACGTGGAT
Organism: Haemaphysalis longicornis; assembly: GCF_048455015.1. Taxonomy (NCBI): domain Eukaryota; kingdom Metazoa; phylum Arthropoda; class Arachnida; order Ixodida; family Ixodidae; genus Haemaphysalis; species Haemaphysalis longicornis. The sequence goes on along the minus strand of NW_027526203.1, from coordinate 436,277,943 downwards.
GCTATTGCAAGTGCACTGTGTCGTAGTACAAGATTTTTGTGTTTGGCTTTGAACTGTGGTGTTCTTGATTGTTATTTTTTATAATTCCACACGTCTCCGGCTTATATACAATGAGGTGTAACACGTACTGCTTCTTGGAATGTCGTATCGTTGTGTGTGTGCCGAGCGATTGCTTTTACTTTCTAGGTAATTTTTATATGTATTATCCACTATTGCATGCCCCTCCCCCCACGTGATGACCTCTATTGCTTTTGAAATCAAATAATTAAAGCATTATAAATTGTGCTGCAAAATTTTTTTCAGCTTCATCACCGTTACTTCAAAAATGGTTTCAAACGAATACATAATTATGTCTTAAATCGGCTGTCATATCGCATAACACGAACACAATATCTGAGAGAAAACATCTGATGACCGCATTCAGCAAAAATCTAGGGAAATCTAGGGAATTTTTTCATCCGAGCTAGGGGAAAAGTGGCTTTGCAGGTTGGCAGTACTGCCATAGTACATCACCAACGCGTTCATAAAGTAGCCGTATCACTCACGCCTGTCTACTTATCCACATCACGCACTGGTCCATCATGTTTCTGACACCGCTTTTATTTATTTTGCTTCCCATGTCAGTAGGGAAGCCTGAGGGGAACCTGTAATAAGACGTTCTTCTTGTCCAGTCGGTTTTGAGGTGCACCTATGTGCGATTCTCGCCACTGGGGTGCATGTTGCCGCAATCCTGGTAGTTCTCGAGCTCTCTGCTTCAAATTTTGCTGAAAACCGGCCGTGTTACGATTTCTTGAACCGGCGGCTTCTATATTTGTCTGACGTTCAGTTCCTTTGCTGTCGTCGCTCTCGTATTTTATTCAGATTCTACGCAAACAACGTTGAGATCTCCGCCCACATAACGAGCACAGTCGTTTCTTTTTTTTTTTCCTACTTTTTTTTTCGAAACTTCTCCTTGGGCGCCATTTCTTGCCGGGACACCGCCGCGCGGCCTTGGGCTTTCGGGCGCGCGATGATTTCGTCATTAGAATTGTGATGGAACGCCTCGCTTCTCTGCTGCGTTTTGCCTTGTGTTTTCATCCTCGTCGCAGTGACAACAGCCGCCAAAATGCGTATGTATGCAGATGAATGTGTGCTCGGGCTTTATCACGGCTCCCCCGTTTTCGTTTGTCTAAGCTTCCTGGAAGATGGAAATCGCGGAAGCTGATTGAAATGGAATGAAAGCAATTTCCCTTCGGAGTCCGTTTTCTCTCGATTCATAATTTGCTTACGCTCCCGGCCGCGTGCCTAATTTTCCTTTCTTTTGATCGCGGCTAAGCAGAATTCATAGAGGCGTTCTGTTTTTTTCTCTGTACCTTCCATCTGGTATGTGTCCGTTCCTTTGCCTGTCTCATTTGATCACAATTGGAAAAGGAAACAGGAATGGCAGCCTGCTCGCTCTTTGTCTTTCAACATCAAGCCTTGGTTTATGCGCGCAACGACGGGCAGTTTGCTGCCGTGGTGTTTTCCCAGACACTGTCCGCACGCAGAATTTCGCTTTGTAGCAAGGCCCTTAATGAGATACATATGAGTATGCCGGGCCCAAAACGTTCGCATGCGTGAGTGGAACGTCTGGTTCTACTTGCTCTTGAAGCCTCAATTGAACTGCGCTGCCTGCGCCAGAGAGTTCTGTCGTGTACAAGGAATCGAATGTGAGCGAGAGAACAGTCCTTGTAGTTAATGTCCAGCAGTTTCCCGGCTTTTGGCAGCGTGTCTTTTGTTTTTATCCGCAGCAGCTGGTACTATAACGATGATGCCAAGACGAGTACACAACGCCGACAGATAAAAAAAGCCGTTGACGCGCTTTTTTGCCACCCCATAGCTTCGCCCAAACTGTCCAACCGTCGTCTCCTCTCTTGATGTGCAGTCACAGTTCTTCGATACAGGGGATAACCATCACTGCCGGAATGTCAAAACTTTGAATGTTGTCAGAAGCCTCAAGCATCCGGCTGTAAGTAAAAGCTGGTGATTAAAGCGAAGAGGAAGCGCCTTTACTCGTTTAGTGCTAACTCGACAGTATTTTGCACAACGTTCTTTTCGAAATTTGTCACACGCACTACATGAACTCCAAGAGTTCAGTCACGTGAACGAAGACTGGGCCTTGCAGAGACCAACACTGTAAAAAAGTCCGTATGTCTGCTTCACTGAAATGCACCAGAACGACATATCACTAAGACCAGCCAAGGAAATACGGTGACTGATGGTTTCACTAGCAAGTGCGATGTGCTGCGATCGATATTTCGCCTCTTGAAGGCGGTAAGTCCTCACCGCGTAATAGCAGAGCACAAACAACATTTTTTGAGTCGAATCGCATGCCCGGTGTTCTCATTTCGCAAATTCGCTCCGGCGGTTACGGTGACGGCTAATTCAGGTGCATTGTAGTGAATCAGACCCACTACTTCCTATCAGAATTAGTCGTTATTGTGTCAAGCAGAGAGCGGGATGGGCGTGCTTAAGAAATTTCTTCTGTGAAGGATGTGGTCTAGTGTAGTGCTAGGAGGAAATTATCACCCCCGTGGGCTCTTCAATTGGCGTTGAAATGTCATACGAGCCAAGCATTTTACACATCCATCAGAAGAACAGCCCCGATGGCTGGGAAGCGAACCCGCTACCTCGCGTTGAGCGGCAGAACAACTGAGCTACCGCGTCCGTCGTTCGTGCTCCAAGTTTCTCTGCGGGCATTTTTGGGCTAAAATCCGCGTGAAGCCGCGCTAGTTGATTAATACTTGACAACTAAAAACCAGCGAAAAGACCGGGAGGGGAGAATGAAGAAGTACGAACAAACACGGGCGCCTTGTTTGTTCATACGGCTTCGTTCCTCCCTCCCGTTCCTTACGCTGTTTTTTTTTTTTTTTTTTTCGCTGAGTATTTCTACTCACGATCGCTTCACTTCTGTTATTTTCGTGTTTCCTACCGACGACCGACGACTCGCGTAGTTCCACAAGTGCTGCACGCGTGCGGAGTTCATCGAGCGGTCGGTCTTCAAATATTAACTGCTGTGATTACTCAAAGGACCTAAAGCATTTTTCTTTTCTCCCCGACCGGCTCATCCGAGCGACAAATATTGATGGTTCTTTTTTTGTGTGTGTGCGTGCGATGCTCCGTTTCCTGCGCTTGCACCTGGAAGAGTTCTCACGCGCTCTCGGGAAGGAAGCAGGGGAAGGAGAAGCAACACCGCCCCCGAGACAAGACTCCATTTTCGCTTCCCCCGCTGCAGAAGAGAAAGCGTCGCAGAGGACTCCGCTGACCTTTGTAGCACCAGCACTGGGCGACCGCGATGGGGCGCAGCAGAAATAGTGCCGAAAGGATTTCCGAGAAATGCTTACGCTGCCCTCTCGTATTTGTCTTCGTGTGCTCGACAGCTCCTCGAGTGCCCCGAGGGCGTGGTGCAAACGCGCTTAAAGTGCCCTCTATCATCTGTATGAGTTCCCTGTCCGGCCATTTTTGCCTGCGAAGCCAAATAGGCTGCTTCCC